>NC_085863.1:52223759-52226259 GCF_034702125.1 Engraulis encrasicolus
GGGCATAGCATTCCTTTGTTTAGCAATACCTGTCACTGCTCCATGTGGGGGTAAAGGTGGTTGGACTTCTGGGCCAGAAAACAGCCCTGCTGCTGGTGCTGCTAGTGGTGCTAGTGGTGGTGGTGATGATGACTTCTGCACTCAGCACCCAGTCGGGCACCTGTGTTTTTAATTAGAACCCGATGACAGCACAACATTAGCCCTGCTAAGCTAGCCTACAGTACCCTGGCAGTGCCAGCGTGTGGTACCAGGCAGGCAGAGGTCGAGACGAGGCTTACTCGATTGCAGGGGCGCTGACAGCTTTGGACGGGCCCAGGACATAGCCATGTGAAAGGGCCCCACACTCGATACATAGAATGTAATGAGGACCTAATGCCGGGCCCCTTCTCTCCAAAGTCCAGAGAAAAGGGACCCCTTTGTCCACCCCCCGTGTCAGCTTCCTTGCTCGTTTGTGACTGTCGAGATGATGGACCCGAGGGGTAAGTGGCACGCGACGATGCCAAGGAGGGGAAAGGTTGTGGGCATACCGAGCATACGGAGCGGAGGAGGAAAAGGAAAAAAAAATACCGGAAGGTTCGCAGCAGCGTTTGTTGGGAGGAGGTCATTAGGACAGATGCTTCTAGAATGCGCCAAGGCACGTGGGTAATGTTTGTGTGTGTGCTGCTCGACAGACAAACATGGATGCAAGCTGGCACACATGCGTGCACAAACATAATAAATGCACCCACATACATAGGGAGTCAGGCACGCATACATGCGCACACACACACACACACACACACACACACACACAGTCAGGCACGCACGCAAACACACAGCCAGTCAGTCAGACAGACAGACACACACACACACACAAACAACATAGTAAGGCACACGTGTGCGCAGGCACACCCAGGCACGCACACTCACACACACAGTGGAATGACAAGCAGCTTCATTACAATCATTCTCCGCATCGTATCAACCCCTCAAGGAGAGAGCTACATTCCCTATCCAATCAAAATACACACACACATGCAAGCACGCACGCGCACACACACACACACAATCAGGCGCACACACACACACACACACACACACACACACACACACACACACACACACACACACACACACACACACACACACACACACACACACACACACACACAACACACACACACACACACACACACACACACACACACACACACACACACACACACACACACACACAGGCAGAAAGTGGGTCAGGCAGGCAGGCAGGCAGCTCAGTAGTCTGCAGTGAGTCTCCTTGAGGCAGGCAGCAGGCAGGCAGGCAGGGAGGATGGGAGGACAGAAGGGAGGGAGGCAGATACACACCCACTACAGGAGAAGACATATGACTGGCTGCCTGCATCTCAGCATCATCATCACCACTCACTAGCACAGCACATGCATGCTGCTGTAGTATGCTTTCCATTTGCATAGCGACTCAACCTCAATGCTCGTCTCTCCTCCCCTGCTTTTCCTCTCTTCTCTTTCTAATAATCTACCATGCAGTTGTTTCTTCACTTTGCTTACCCTATATTATCATATGCGCCCTTCTCTCTTTTCTTGGTCCAAATATATTGCCATACTCTCTTTCTGTTAATCTACCATGCACGCTTTCTATTTGCACAGCTACTCGTCCCCAGTGCGTCTCTCCTCTATGTTCTTCTCTTCTTTTCATCTCGTCCCTTCTCTTTTGACCATTACAGAACATTCAAGCCCAACATTCGTTTTAGCCATTCTCTCTTCCTTTGAATCTACCATGCACTTGTTTCCTTGTTTCTCTTTGCTTTCCTTTACAACCACCGTGCATCATTCTCTCTTCTCCTTCGCCTCTGACATGCATGCCTTCCACTGGCACGTCTACCCATCCCGAAACATCTCTCTTGTATTCTTTCTTTCTCGATTCTCCGCTCTGCCTCTCTCCTCCTAGTCTACCATGCATGTCAATTTCCACTTGCCTTCCGTTGGCCAATCTACTCAGCCCAAGCTCTCATTTCCTTTCTCCCAGTCAACCATGCACTTGTTCTGTTCACACCTTTAGTTGGCCGGTCCCGCCTGAAGCAAAAAGGGGATCGTGCGTTTGAAACTGCAGCTCCACGCCTCTGGAACAGTTTACCTCCCGATATTAGATCTGCTCCCACGACGTCTGCTTTTAAATCTAGACTTAAAACCCATTTATATACATTGGCTTTTGATTCTTAGATTTTAGTTTCCTTCATTTTTTGTTGTTGTTTTTATTGCACCAAATGTATACTTTTAGCCCTTGCCCCTATAGTTTTAACTTCCCCTTCCCCTTCATTTTATCACTTTATGTACTCAAAGTTTTCTAAGCTCCTTTTATGTATCTTATATAGTCAATGCTGCCAGTGCTGCAACTGTACACTGTATGCAGATGTTGTTTTCCTTTATGTCTATTGAAATGCTATGTGCTACTAATATGCTTTACTTTCTTTATTTATCTTGCTATTTTTATTCTAACCAGCCTCTG
>NC_085863.1:52243759-52253759 GCF_034702125.1 Engraulis encrasicolus
TGCGACCTATTCTTCACAAATTAGCCCCTGATTAAAGAGAATAATTTAGACCCCCATTTCCAAAATTGCTCTGCTGGGTTGGGATTAAGTACCCCTCTGGGACCTCATGTGGCTCTGGGGGGGTTTGGGGTTGGGGGGGGCTTGGTTTGCCCTGCAGTGCTTCACAGCACAGGTCTTGGTCCCAGCATGGTGGCTTTTTACCCACCAGGGGCCAGGTCCACACAGCCCACTGACTGACAGTGGCAGGACGCCTAAGAGTACGCACGCATGCACACAGGCACACGGAGGGACACACACGTGCACACACCCATTTTACTTCTTAATTTGTGCCCACAATTTAAAATTGAGTTGACACACATACACATGCACGCACCTGCGTACACACATGCACGCACCTTCGCATAAACACACACACATGCGCACACACCCCTTAGACTCTGCATGGCGGCCATTTATCCACTGGGGGATAGGTCTTGCCTGATTATCATAGACTTGCAATCGCGATTCGAAGGCTTTCAAAGATCGCCGCCGAAGGTGTTGCGTCACTAGGAGGGCGCAGCCTGGCTAGGACAGGTCCACATAACCCACAGATTCACCGTGATGGGATAGGGGCACAAAGCACACATACTTGCTGTAGGGCCACTTGGACCCAAGCATGGTGGTTCCTTACCTCCTGCAGTCTCTCTCGCTATCCCAGTCTCTCTCTCTCTCGATCGCTCTCACTCACTCCCTCACACACATACAGCACAGAGAAGAAGAGGGAACAGAGAGAGAGACTAGAAAGAGTACCAAATTGACACGGGAAGGGCGACAGAGACAAAGTGTCAGAGAGGTAGAGAAGCCTCTGAAAGAGTGACAGGGGGAGAGAGAGAGAGAGAGAGAGAGAGAGAGAGAGAGAGAGAGAGAGAGAGAGAGAGAGAGAGAGAGAGAGAGAGAGAGAGAGAGAGAGAGAGTATGAGAGAGAGAGAGAGAGAGAGAGAGAGAGAGAGAGAGAGAGAGAGAGAGAGAGAGAGAGAGAGAGAGAGAGAGAGAGCGCCGAGGAGGAAAAGAGAGAGCTGCTGAACTGAGCTCAGCTTTGGAGATAGCGCTGCCAGATTAGTTCCATTCACCAGTTTCCTCAAACTGGAACCCTTAATCCGTCCAGAGAGTGAACGCTGTGCTGCAATCCTGCACAAAGCTGGGCCAACATGTATGGACAGCATGGCATTGGAGGTGGAGGCCTGGGTGGAGGTGGGGTATGCCTTTATTTGATGGTGACACTGAAGGTATGAAAGGAGACGAGTGGGAGAGAGAGATGGGGGCAGGGCTGGGAAATGACCCATGCCGGACTTGAACCTGGGTGTGGGGGGCTTAGCGCGCTGCGCTGTGGTATCTTCTGATGAGGAACTGGAGGAGTCCTCCACCATGATGCCATCTCAGGCTGTGGTGGAATCCTTCTCTGATGGTGTGACCATTACCAGGGTTGTGTGGGCGCATTCTGAATGTCACAGCAAGTGAAGCCCAGGTTAAAATCCGGATAGGGCAACTTTCCTCCCATTCGCTACATAGGCTACGGAGGCCTATTAAGGCCACTTCGGCAATGGATGGACGGATGGAGGCGAACGGCGGGAATGCCAACTCTGGCTATGCAATTACTCAATTCAATTCCTGATTACAACCCTCCAACAATCCTACAAACTCATATGTCAAACTCAAGATAAGACACAGTTAAGATAAGAGGGGGAGTTCCGGCCCAAAACAATGATCCATTCCCACGCTGATGTGACAAATCAACCTCAAGTACAACAACAAATGTTCCATGATGGAGTAGACCCGTCAGAACAATCACGCCAACAGGATAAGATATGGCTGTGTGCGTGCGTGCGTGTGTACTGTATGCGTATCCATACTTCTAATAAGTTTAAAAGGACGGTAAAGAGGATGGCTGCTTCTCACATGTAGTGTACAAGGCAACAGTGCCAAACGCACCAGCAGCACCAAGTGCGCGACTGAGATATCATACCCATAAACAGGTCTGTCTGCTTCTGAATAAATACCCAACCCTGGCACAGACCTTATCAGTGACACATCTGTGATCTGTAAGGCTTCGGGTGAAGGGTGTGTGTGTGTCTGTGTGTGTGTCTGTGTGTGTGTCTGTGTGTGTGTCTGTGTGTGTGTGTGTGGGGGGGGGGGGGGGGGTGTTACCGCCGGTCAAATAATTCATGACGTCATGCTCACTGTGCCAATGGAGGAGGAATTTTACGAGCGTTACGGGAAGACGTGGCACCTGGCATGATCTCTGAAGTGAAGTGCAGGTTATCTTGGCAGTGATGTCTGAGCGAGCGAGCGAGACAGAGAGAGAGAGAGAGAGACGGAGAGAGAGGATTGATTAGATTATATCACCCGCCCGTAATGCAAGGGGCCGTGAGAAGATTAGGCCGTCTCGGCTTGCTGGCCTGATGTACGTCGGTGAGTATCTGTGCTGTGTGCATCGCCCTACCCCTCTCTGCCTCTATCAGGCTGCACTTACTGAGGCACAGCTGAAAGATACTGCCGTCAGATAAGAGTCGTCAGACTACTGTGATCACGTGGTACAACCTAACTTCTTCCTCTTCCTCCTCCTCCAAAGTTTTATTCTGACACCACGGTCAAGTAAGCAGGAATATAATATAATATAATGTAATGTAATATAATATAATATAACATAATACATAATATAAAAAACTGAATAGAAGACATTACAATACATTGAATGAAATGCAATAGAATGGATTGCCTTTCATTTTACACATATGAGATGAGACCTTTGTACAAATGTGTAGTTTTTATCCCACATGTGTAGTGACAATAGTACAATTGAAATGTCGTGGTACTCTGCTACACTGTGCAACTGATCATCTAGCTTCCGAATGCAAAGAGCCCTGCACGAGAAAAATGGTCTGGCCATTCACAAAACCAAACGGTTTAAACTCTAGGTAAGGGAGATCACCTGTGCATCGCCTGTTCCTCTTGGCTCGAGCTCCTTACATACACTTAAATTAACCCCAACCCTTTTGGCTGAATGACTTCAGCTACACAGTCAGGCCCTTGACTTAGATGAGACAAGAGAGCACATAACCTTATCGGCTTCGTGTGGGCAGTAGTTCCTCAGCCTGACACTCTGACCATTAGGCTGGCTTAGCGAGATTTACTGGGAGAGAGATATGCCAGCTAGCCGTCAGCGTCTGGAGTAAGCTACTTCCAACATGTAAGAGGAATGGTAGGGGATGCATGCACAGAACAGATAAGAGGCTTCCTTGTCCAACTCTGAGGCAGCAAAAGACAGACAGACAGACAGACAGACAGACACACCACTCCCCCCAACACACACACACACAAATACAATGAGTGAAAAACAAAGGGTGTGTGTGTGTGTGTGTGTAAGAATGTGAGGGAGAGAAAAAAAGTGTGTGTGTGTGTGTGTGTGTGTGTGTGTGTGTGTGTGTGTGTGTGTGTGTGTGTGTGTGTGTGTGTGTGTGTGTGTGTGTGTGTGTGTGTAAAAAGTGAGTGAAAGAAAGAAAGTGTGTGAGAGATCGAGCGAGAGCGAGAGAGCGATGCTTGTGCCTGCTGTTTCCATTCTGCCTGAAATCAATGGGATTAACAGGGGCCGGGGATTCTTTTCAGGGCCAGGCGCATCACCTGCGTTCCACAGTATGACTGACATTCATGATGACCCGACCCTGATATCTACACCCAGGAAAGCAGTCAGGGGAGCGACAAACGGGGTCAGTTGTCCCAGGCCCAGGTAGAGCAGGGCGAGCAGGGCAAAAAATGGTTCCTCATTACATCGTATGTATTGAATCGGGTGGCCTTTCGGATGCGGTTTGTCCCGGGCCCGGACCAAGCGGTCAGCGGACCTGTTTTACACCCCCCAACCTCCTCCCATTGGTAGCATGCCTGGAACACTGAAACGCAAAATAACCAGTGAGAGGATGTATCTGTTCCGTCCACTTCCACTCGGCAGCTCAGCGGGAGGCTGGACAATAGCGACTCTACTGCTGCTGCTGCTGCTGCTGCTGCTGCTGCTGCTCCGACTGTGTCTGCTGACGCCATGGTCAAGGCCTACTTTTGTTCTTTCGTTTGTTTGTTTTAGGGAAATGTGCGCAAGAAAAAAGCCGCCTATTACGCAGGAGGTCGACACAAAAGAGGAACAAGATTTGAGTGTAAACAAATATGAGATCCGTGAATGGATTAGAAGAACAAAAAAAACACGAGAGGAAATTGCATGTGTACTTTTATAGCAATGGCACTGTGTTACTGTGTGTGACTTCCGAGGTTGGACCTAACAGTCCCCTGCTCCAACCAGTAAGTCCTTTTTTGCAGTCGAGGTCACTAACAAAGTGTAAATGCATCAAGGAAGAGCGCTGCTCAGAGTGTAAGAAAGTAGAGAAAATCTGCTTCTGTACTCTACTGAAGCATCTTTATAGTAAAGGTTTCAACAGGTAATCGAGGACAAGGACGATAGTTAATCGAGCTGTATAAACCCTTATGTTAGCAATAGCTGTAGCAGCTGTGGCAGTGGCAGAGACAACCCATCAACATGACACACATCAATAATAATGGTCTTATAATCATTACTCAAGTACTCACTCATGACACTCAACCTGTACAGTAAGTCCAGTTACTCCAGCAACATTATTTGTGCTTTCTTGAGTCGTGATTCATTCTTCTAGACATCAACTCCTTGACCTCAAGACATCGTTCATCGAAAAGTGGTCACGAGTATGTGACAAGGCAGACTTATCTGACCGCAGCCCTTATTAACGCAGATGGGCTGCGAACCAAAATTGCATGCCGGAGTCTTGACTATATGGCCTAACCAATCAAGCTAGACTATAAACTGCAACGGGATCAGGACTTAGGGTTGGGGTTATGTTAACGGCCAACTGGTGGCTCATTTTGACAAAGTGGTTTGTACCTGCAGCACAGCAAACGACGCTTGAAAGCAGACTTCTGTCTTTTGGCGCTGATGCACTCAACGTCTCCTCGAAGAAAGAAAAAAAAGACGGAAGGAGGACAAATGCGATGGAACACTGTTATGGGCCTTACCATGAATTACCTCTCAAGACTAATCGCAAACGCAGACAAATATTCTGAGCAGACACGAGGATACTTTCGAATTTACTGCCAAGCGTTGGGAAACTCACTCAATCACACTGTCACTCTCTCCAACACACACTTTGTCAGGCTGCTTTGCTTTCCCCCACAGAGATATGCAGACTTTAGAAAAACGCTGGCAGGCAGCCAGCCTTTGAAACGTACACTACGGGGAGGGATTTGAGCAGCCCCCCCTCTTAAAGCGAGCTCTGATGGGAAAGGGAGTGTATAAAGCAAAATAAATAATTTAGCAGATTTGAAGAAGTAAATCGCAAAAACTTTCGACACATTTTTGGCCCGTTTACAGGCACCCCAAAAAACACATGCTTTTAGCTGATCCCCGAAGATCCCTTCTGCAATATCCCCCTGCATCATCTGCACGAAATCACGTAGCTTTAACAGAAACACATCGTACCATCCTAACACATACAAACGCCTGTGGCTTTAAAAAATACGAGGTCAGATGTCAGTGTAATCCTTTGAATAATCAGCAGTCAGAACAGACAAGGACGCATTTGCCAACAACCACGGAAACGACCACGGTAACACGAGGATATCAATAACATTTCTGGGAAGCCGGCCTCTTTAACGCGGCGAGAAGAGAACAACCACAAGCTGAGCTGTTTGTCTAGATAGGGTCAGGGACGGAACACTTAGCATACTGCTCACTGTAACAAATTACTCTAATGATATGTCATGTATAGTTACGTAAAGTTAGGGAGGCTCTCTGCCCAGATCTCAAAGAGGAACGCAGTTATTCAGGATCAAATCTCTTCCAACGCTGTGACCTTCCTCTAAGACGGCCATAAACGCCAGTCAAATATAATGACCTGTCTGTCTGTTGGTCCAAAGACCAGTGTTGCCAGATGTGTCTGATCAAATCCCGCCCAAAAGGTTCTCAAAAACCGACAAAATGCGCTCGATTCCGCCCAATTTCAACAAATGGCATTGATTTCTATGGGCATAAAAAAACGCCAAATGGACAATTTTTCCTGTTTTTACCCGCAGATGGCCATCCCAGGTAGCCCAATTGGGCGGGTAACCACCCAATCTGGCAACACTGCCAAAGACATCTATGGTAGACGGTGTGCATCAAGTAGTTGGGAGTGGAGTGGGAGTGGAGTAGTGTGGACTGGCTCTGTCTGTATGCATGCGGCATATACATAGACTGACACTGATTCTTATTGTGGTGAAATGCATTCTCGACCGGCGGCAGTGCTTTGGTACAGGAACCAATTACTGCAAACTGTCAACGCTGAACAACTTGGACATGTGAATTAGGGTTTATTAAAACAGGGGCGCGCATTCACACAGTAATTTACACTCTCTCACACACACACAAACACAAACACACTCCACTGAGCTGCAGAGCAGCAAACTCAGACACGCAAAGGCAGAGAGTATCAGCAAAATAGTGACAGTTTCATGGCTGTGAGAATTTGTGTGTTTGTATATGAGTGTGGCTGTGTGTGTGTGTGTGTGTGTGTGTGTGTGTGTGTGTGTGTGTGTGTGTGTGTGTGTGTGTGTGTGTGTGTGTGTGTGTGTGTCTGTGTAGTTGTCTATGGAGTACATGTGCAAATTTCCATGAAGTTGTGGGTGTGTGTGACAGTGTATGTGTACAATTGGGTGCAAAAAAGTGCTGATAACAATACAAATGTGAGAGTGTGTAAAAGACACAACTGCAAACTTGTGTATGCCTGTAAAGGTGTTAGATATGTGGTGTATAACAATATACGTATGCGCGCGCGTGTGTGTGTGTGTGTGTGTGTGTGTGTGTGTGTGTGTGTGTGTGTGTGTGTGTGTGTGTGTGTGTGTGTGTGTGTGTGTGTGTGTGTGAATATGCGTGTAAGATCGAGAACGGATTGTCAGACACTCATTCTTTCCAAGGTCCTGCCTTAGGTGAAGAGCTTGAGGATGAAAGTCGATATGAGTGTTTGAACAGTTGTGTGTGCAAATGTGTGTTTGTGAGAGCCCAATAGAGTGACTGTCTGAGACTCACTCTCTCCAGGTCTAGCCTCAGGTGGGTGATTAGCTAGAGGATGGATGCCAATGTGTGTGTGTGTGTGTGTGTGTGTGTGTGTGTGTGTGTGTGTGTGTGTGTGTGTGTGTGTGTGTGTGTGTGTGTGTGTGTGTGTGTGTGTGTGTGTGCGCGCACATGCGTGTGTAGGTGCACACATGTGTGTGAGACTGACAGGCTGAGCGAGACTCACCCTCTCCAAGTCCTCTCCGAGGTGAACAGCTTGAGAATTGATGCCGATATGTGCGTCTATGAGTTTAGTAAGAAACACACACTTGTGTATGTGTGTAGATGCGTACAATATGCCATGTGTCCATGTGTGTGTATGTGTGTAGATGCGTACAATATGCCATGTGTCCATGTGTGTGTGTGTGTAAGAGAGATCAAGAGAGTCTCCAGGCCGCGTCTCAGGTGTGAGAAGAGGATGAAGGTCAGTAAGTGAATTTGAGCAGAGTACGTGTGTGTGTGTGTGTGTGTGTGTGTATGTGTGTGTGTGTGTGTGTGTGTGTGTGTGTGTGTGTTGTGTGTGTGTGGTGTGTGTGTGTGTGTGTGTGTGTGTGTGTGTGTATGTGTGTTTGTACAGTTGTGCGTGTATGTGTGCATGAGAGAGAAATACATTGACCATCGGAGACTCACCCTGCCCAGGTCCTGCCTCAGTGGGTTAAGAGTGCGAGTATGGAAATCGATATGCAAGTTTGTGCATGTACGTGTGTGTGTGTGTGTGTGTGTGTGTGTGTGTGTGTGTGTGTGTGTGTGTGTGTGTGTGTGTGTGTGTGTGTGTGTGTGTGTGTGTGTGTGTGTGTGTGTGTGTGTGTGTGTGTGTGTGTACTGTGTGTGTGTGTATGTGTGAGAGAGACCAATAGACTCCCTATCTGAGCCTCACCCTCTTCAGGTGGATGAAGAGCTTCAGGAAATCTATATGTATGTTTGTGCAGTTGTGTGTATAGTGTATGCGTGCGTATGTGCTTGTGTTTGAGACTCAGACTGCCCGTCTGTGTCTCTCACATTCTCTCCAGGTCCTGTCTGAGGTGTTTGAAGAGCTTGAGGATGGGTGTGTTCCTACAGTGTGTGTGTGTGTGTGTGTGTGTATGTATGAAGATGAGGATGGATGTGTGTTCGCAGTGTGTACGTATGCGCGCACAAGAGAGAGAGAGAGAGAGAGAGAGAGAGAGAGAGAGAGAGAGAGAGAGAGAGAGAGAGAGAGAGAGAGAGAGAGAGAGAGAGAGAGAGAGAGAGAGAGAGAGAGAGAGAGAGAGAGAGAGAGAGAGATGTGCGTTTGTACAGCGTGTCTGTTTGTGTGTGTGTGCACGTGTGAGAGGGAGAAAGAGAGATGCGCCTCACCGTCTCCAGGTCCTGTCGGAGGTGCATGAAGAGCTTGAGGATGAATGTGTGTCCGTACAGTGTGTGTGTGAGTGTGAGTTTGAGTTTGAGTTTGAGTGTGAGAGAGAGAGAGAGAGAGAGAGAGAGAGAGAGAGAGAGAGAGAGAGAGAGAGAGAGAGAAAGAGAGCTGCTCCTCACCCTCTCCAGGTCAGACCTGCAAACTCGTCAAAGAAAAAAAAGTGACAGTCTCCAGCGGACAGCAACCCCCACCACCCGCGGCCCCATCTCAGAGGCAACTTGAGCTGACATAGCCTACACACCATGAAAGTAAAAGATATGACGCAAATAGTTTATTTCACAGCAATTTGAACTACCATTATCTATTAACTATAGTATAGGGGAAAGTCCTATAGAAGATATTTATTTGTTTAGAAATCATCACACGCTGATAGGTCAGCCCGAGACTGTTGCAAGCCAACAGAGAAATGTGTACCCGTAAACAAACTCACTCTGCTTTCGGCTTTTGGCGTAATGGTTGGTTGGCAGGGACACCCCCCCCAAAAAAAAACACTCAGGTCATTCACGTGAATCATGTAGAACCAAATTGGCCAGGGAAAAGGTGACTGTCACCAAAAGATGACGAGTTTGCAGGTATGCAGGTCCTGTCTGAGATGGGTGAAGATGAGGATGGATGCATGTTTCTTGTGTGTGTGTGTGTGTGTGTGTGTGTGTGTGTGTGTGTGTGTTTGTGTCTCTCTGTGTGTGTGTGTGTGTGTGTGTCTCTGTGTGTGTGTGTGTGTGTGTGTGTGTGTGTGTGTGTGTGTGTGTGTGTGTGTGTGTGTGTGTGTGTGTGTGTGTATGCGAGAGAGAGAGAGAGAGAGAGAGAGAGAGAAAGAGCGCGGCGCCTCACCCTCTCCAGGTCTTGTCGGAGGTGGGTGAAGAGTTTGAGACGGCGGTACAGCACGTCCTGCTCCTGCTGCGCCAGGTTGTCCACCTCGTCCCGCTTGGCCACCACCAGCGGCTGGTTGAAGTTGGCCTTCCGCCGCAGCTTCCAGAACTGGAAGAGGAAGTCCACGTGGGCGTCGGGCAGCCGTAGCCGCTCGGCCACCTCGCGCGGCTCCACCAGCCGGTAGAAGGCGTCCTCCAGCTCCTGCAGCTTCTGCTTGCGCTGGCTGGCCTTCTGGCGGTCCGCCGTGGGCACGTCGATGGCCAGCCGTCGCTCGGGACGCTCCGATAGCCCTACCACTGCTCCTACTACTCCTCCTCCTCCGTTGGTGGTGGTGGTGGACCTAGATGGAAGGAATTACAATTTTCACATTAGCTTACTTTATGTCTGACTCCCGATCCACCAGGTTGGTGGTGTGAGTAATTAACCAGTGCTCTCCCCTATCCTCCTCCATGACAGACGTACCCTGAGCAATGTTGCCGCCTGGCCACACTGCTCCCATTGGGGCTGCCCCCTTGCATGGGTGAGGCATAAACAACATTTTGTTGCATGGGTGAGGCATAAACACAATTTTGTTTGTGTGCAGTGAGCACTGTGTGCTG
>NC_085863.1:52258759-52273759 GCF_034702125.1 Engraulis encrasicolus
CGAGGGCTCCTCAACGGCCCTCTTTCCAGACGAAGATCGAATGTGTGCGTCTGTGTGTGTGTGTGTGTGTGTGTGTGTGTGTGTGTGTGTGTGTGTGTGTGTGTGTGTGTGTGTGTGTGTGTCTATATGCAATGAGTGGTGGGCTGAAGGGGGGATGAGGAGAAGAGAGGATGAGGAGAGGAGATGTTCCTTTTCATACGCCCCTTCCCCTCATTTCAATACCAATTACTTCATATTTTCAAAGGCTCACAAAAGCCTGGAGATTTCCCCTCTTTTTTTAACCCCTCTTTTTCTCTTTTCACATTTCTTGAAAACGAGGCGGCGTATGAGACGGAAGCAATTACCGCCTCCGATTAACCGCCTCCCCCCTCCATCTTTTTACACGTTCCGCCAGCTTTTGTAGCCCAGCTGAGCGTACATATAGTACAACTAACTGTATGATTATACCTATCTAGACGAGGAACCTCGCCAGGGTCAAGCAACAACTCAAGTACCGAGTGATCAACCACCCTTCTGCTTCCCATTAACCGCCTTTTCGCTCTTTTTATACGCGTCTGCCAGCTTTTGTAGCCCAGCTGAGCATACATGTAGTACTAACTGTATGATTATATGTACGACTATATCAAACTAAAGGAAGAACATCACCAGGGTCAAGTAGCAACTCAAGTACTTAGTGATCAACCAACCTTTTCTCCATGTCTGTGGTGTGCTTACACGACTCAAGTAAAGGAGTGATCATCCAAACCCGTCTCCGTGTCTCTGTGTGTGTGTGTGTGCTTTACTTAAAACCATCAAACAGAATCAGAGTCGGAGGTCTTTGCTTCCTCGTACGCTGGAGTCTGGTGTTTAAACACGGCGGACTGTGTGTGTGATGTTTTTTTTTTTAGGGAATCTGAAGGTAATGGAGAGAGACTGCTTACTACACACGCTGCTAGTGTTGCAGCCCGATTGCCTCAGCTTCTCCCAACTGGACCCAGTCGTGTCTGTGTGTATGTGTGTATGCATGCGTGTATGCGTGCGCGCATGCATATATGTGTGTGTGTCTATGTGTGTGTGTCTATGTATGTGTGTGCGCACATATATATGTGTGTGTACACATGTGCATGTGCTTTTCATTTGACAGAGGACAAATTAGGGGGTCCTCTCTTCTTCACGCTTAGGCGCGCGTGAAAAAACTCGTCTTGCAAATGCGTTGTCTTATCAACACCCCTAATTCACAGACACAAATAATCCCCCCCCCTCCCCCTCTTTCTCTCTCTTCAATTCGCAAATTAATTTCAATCAAGAGAGAAGGGGGTGGGGTGGTGTGCGGAGGAGGGCAAAAGCAGCCAAGAAACAAACAAGAATAACAAAGACTCTGCTCAACTGTGACAGAATCACAATTATTATCTGATGCATCTGCTTGGCTAGATTGCACTCCGCCTAATGGGCCTAATGGCCGAGCATGCGATGAACAGTATTCCTCATATAGGCGTTCATTACATTAACGGGTGTAATGGTATACGGCCATACGCAAATTGTGAATCTATCATCAAGAGAATTTTTCACATTGCGCTCTACCCCTTTGCACATTACATTTTCCCATGTGCCTGTGTGTGCATGTGTGCGTGCGTGGTTGTGGGATCAGATGCACGCATGTGTGTACCGGTATGTGTGTGTAGCATTGCTCTAATACTTTGCTGTGCTTACCTCTGGGATTCAATGCTTGTGTGTGTGTGTGTGTGTGTGTGTGTGTGTGTGTGTGTGTGTGTGTGTGTGTGTGTGTGTGTGTGTGTGTGTGTGTGTGTGTGTGTGTGTGTGTGTGTGTGTCTGTGTCTGTGTGTGTGCATGTGTGTGTGTGTAGCATTGCTTTAATACTTTGCTGTGCTTACCTCTGGGATTCAATGCTTGTGTGCATGTGCGTGTGTGTGTGTGTGTGTGTGTGTGTGTGTGTGTGTGTGTGTGTGTGTGTGTGTGTGTGTGTGTGTGTGTGTGTGTGTGTGTGTGGCAGTCTGGTGCTCACCTCTGGGATCCATAAGGCACAACTGACGTGGACCCACTTGGTGCCGCTGCGCGTGGGCTTGAGCGCGCCACCTCGCTTGGGGCACAGGAGGCATTTGGGCTGCACCCCCAGCGCGCAGGTGCGGCACAGCCAGTTCCCCTGGGGCACCTTCAGGATCCCGTAACACGCCTGCAGGGTGTGTGTGTGTGTGTGTGTGTGTGTGTGTGTGTGTGTGTGTGTGTGTGTGTGTGTGTGTGTGTGTGTGTGTGTGTGTGTGTGTGTGTGTGTGTGTGTGTGTGTGTGTGTGTGTGTGTGTGTGTGTGCGTGTGTGCGTGTGTGCGTGTGTGCGTGTGGAGGAGTGGAGAGGGAGAGCACACCTCATTTACACACACACCAAGCTAAGAACACTATTACACCTACTACAATTACAATTCAGGGGTGCATTTCCCAAAAGCGTAGTTGTTAGCAGTTAACAACTTGGGTAGTTGCCTAAGGGAAATTGCATTGCAACCAACAAAGTAGCTAACGTAGTTGGCAACTATGCTTTCGAGAAATGCACCCCTGGAGACAGTTTTGTGAAGCCTCCAACAACCCAAAAGCACCATAAACATACTTGATATTTAAAAACAGAACAATAGCAATTCAGGGAGTAGGGAAGTATAAACCACATTTGCATATTTTCCAAGGACAAATAGTGGTCGCAAACCAATTAAATTTAATACCCCGCACAAATAAATGGATAGCTGTGTCTACATCCTCCGTTTAAATAAAATACATTAACAGGGAAACCAATGTAAAAAAGCCATCACAATACATTATTAAATACAGTATAACACAGACGTGCTGAAGACCTATCGGGGGACTGGGAATGCAATTAACAGTGAATCCCCTCAGCTTACTGCTGCAGATTTTTAAATGCGAAGAGATAGCTGGCAATCATTTATTTTAAATGAGCTCCCGTTTCATTAGTAATTTAGTGGGAAACGAAAACAAGGATGGAGTGAAATTGGGTCAATAACATCTATCTAGATTAAGGAGAAGAGTTTTTTATTATGCACATAACCAGACGTCCATGAGGAATGCAATGCTGCACATCAACACTAAACTGGTAGACACTCACGATTTGGGGCTGGCAACATGATTAGGGTCTTCCTCTATACGTTCACAGAACAGCGCAGGGCCATTTGGCAGAAACATTGCTGAGGTTATATTTTTAAAGATGTTTTGGGGCATTTTAGGCTTTAATGACAGGAAAGACTGAGAGACGGACAGAAAACTAGTGAGTGAGAGATGGGGAAATATCAGGGAAGGACTACTGGTCTGAATGGACCCTTGGTCCCCAGATTTATGGTACGGTGTCTTAGCCAGCTGAGCCACCATGGCGGCCCCAAAAGTGTGATATTTTGTTTAGACATCCCATATCTGGTCATCGTAATTAATTGGAATTTTATCCCCATCGTGATTTAAAATGAATCAGACCAACACCAACCAAGCTTGAGACCCAGCTCAGTTTCCGTCTCGGACTCCATCCACACCTGGTGGACACAGATGTTGCAACTTGTCGGAGCAACTTTTCTACAGCAGCACGCAACCATGTGTAATCTCGCAACCACTGTAATCATCAAATCAGAGTATATCCACCAGGATCATGTTGCAGCTCTTTGCAGTTTTTCCCATGATAGTTGATGAGAATGTAAAGACAGTAGATTAATCACTGCTTTAAAAAAAATGGGGGGTTGGGAATATAGCTCGAAGCAGCCTCCAATTCACTTGGTGGACATGCCACAGAAGATACGCAGATGATGAACCACTGACAACCACTGCTTTTGGAAACAATTACTTTGTTGGGGGAAATAGTCCACAGACCTACGTTGCATGCTGACCCTCTAAACAGCAAACAGGTTTCCAATTTGATGGACTGACAGATAAACGGTCATAGTGTCGTGTAACACCACTGCAAGTGCTGGGAAAAAAACCCCAAAAAACTAGAAAGCAAACGGGAAAGCATCCTCCTCTTTTGGCCTCACCTGGTGCACGCAGATGTTGCACTTGTCGCAGAAGACCATCTCGTTGCCGTCCTCCCCCTCGGGCGAGCGGCACACGTCACACACCACGTCCTCGTCGTACTCGATGCCCAGCCCCTCCTCTGTCTCGATGGCCAGCTGCATCTTCTCCTGGCACTGCCGCTCCAGCTCCTCCAGGACGCGCTCCATGCTCAGCTCATCCAGCTCTGGCAACGCTGTTCAAGATAATGATAAGCATAGTTTATATTAGTTTATTATTATTATTATTATTAGACACGGGGGGCCATGTACAAGACAGCTCTAGTTCATCCAGCTCTGGCAACGCTGTTCAAGATAATGATAGGCATAGTTTAGATTAGTTTATTATTACTTATTATTTGACAAGGGCCATGTACAAGACAGTTCTAGCAGCTCGTCCAGCTCTGCCAACGCTGTTCAGATAGAGACACGCATAATACGTAGGGCACATAAGCAGCGTTTCACATACATAGATAATTACTAAACTACTGTTTTACTTACTTAACTACTGTCTTTCTTACATCACTACTGTTTTAATACACTAATGTCACCATTACGTCCTCCTCCAATTCCTTCAGAAGATACTCCAAATTCAGCTCATACAGATCCAGAAATGCAGTTCAAATAAACACACGACTATACCATAACCAACACATGCACATAAGAAACAGACAAATATACACGGCATCTGCAGTTCCAGTGCTCTCTCCATACTAAACTCATCATAGAACCATCAGATACAGACACAGTACATGAGCACATAAGTAACTTGTGTTCAAAAGAAAGACACATCTAACTCTATGCACTGCCTCTAAAGTTTCAGTACTCACTCCACTCAACTTGTCCAGATATAGTATAGTGTAGAAGATAAGGAAATGTCCATAAGAAAGACCCATATACTATATGCACTGTCTCTTCAAGACCCTGCAAACTCCTCTCGCACAGCTCCAATAGTGCTGTTCAGATACACACATACATGCAGTGACGTAACAAGCTCATATAGGCAAACATGATCTGTACTGTATATATGCCAAGAGAAAAGAAACAAATGTAAACACATATTCTCTGTTCAATTTGTCCAGCACTGGCAATGTTTCTCAGAAACATGAGAAAGAATACACAAACAACTATGCACACACGTATTTCACACATGCCAAATACAGACACACAAATTAATGAAGCACGCACAACGCAACACACACCCCATACATACATGCATACACACGTGCGCATGCACACGTACATGCATGCAGTGCACTCATGGACGCACAAACACGTTCGCGCGCACACACACATACAAATTTGTGCACACATTTACACAAACTTATGCGCACACGGGCGCGCGCACACGCACACGCACACACAGAGCGAGGCGGGGGCGACGGGGTTGAGTCTTGAGCTACTCTTTGGCAAAGCCTGAATAGAACATCGCTCAAAAGAACTGTGTGTAATGACATTTTGGACTGGATGAAGGATTTTTTTCATTTCCCCTCCCTTCTCTTCCGTCAAAGACCAACAACAGTGTGGAGGCGTATTAATTCGGTTTGGAGTCGGACGTTCCGACTGATTGACACTTTGGCTGTGACGGCGGTAGCGGTGTGCGGTAGGGGCTCCGCCGTGGCCACTCTTCGGCCCAGCAAGTGGTAAAGAGGGGGATCTCATTACCTTAAAGTACAGGACTCCATGCCGAATGAGTGACAGCGCCCTTACAAAAATGGCAAACGTCAACTCAAATAACTGGATGTCGGAGATTATTGGGAAACCTCACACTGCGGTGCGTTTCCAACTCCAGCTAGCCCGTTTTTTGGTTTTTTTTTTTCAGTCTGAGGATGCAGCGAGTGAGCAAGCAAGCAGGCATTTGATACACCCTGCTTTGACACACAATACACACTGTGCTTTCCCAACTGTTCTTAACACAGACGTTAGCACTACTGATAAAATATATATTCATAAAAGTCAAAGTGGTCTAGAACAGTGGTTCTCAACCTTTTTTTAGGCGAGGCACCCTTTCAATTCATGAAAAATTTCAAGGCACCCCAAACCAACAAGCCGTAACATGGCATCGCATCCGATACCACACAAGCTTAGAAAAGTAACACATTTGGAAACGTCACACGACCTACGTTCGAAGTTGCAGCTAGCCTGGGCGACCTATATTTACTTTATTTTGCGTAAATGGCAGATGAAAGATTCCACTGACTAGCATTAACTTATCAGTTTAGACAAATATGCATCATATTACATAATTTTAGTTATCAGCCACGTTTCCGCGGCACCCCTGTTGAGAAACACTGGTCTGGAAGTCTGCACAGGCCGTTTCCTATAGATCAGCCCAAACATGAAGACCCTTCCCCGAGTGTATCCAACTATTGTGCATAGCTTGTGTAGCAGACGTGTTCTCACAGGACCTTGGTGAGGGGCACTGTTAAATCATCTCCGTCTTTACAGTAACAGGGAGAGAAGGTGCCGTTACTCTAGCTGCCTATTGACCCCTGTGACTCTTTAATTAAGTCAATTTGCAATAACTGATGAACTATGTAATGAGTTGAGTAATTGCAGGAGAAATTGAATGACGAAACAAAGAGAGGTGAGGTGGGCTGTGAGGAGGTTTCGCAGCGTGAGGGCCCTTTTGATTTATATTTCCGCTAAGCGACCCGGAGTGTGTGAGAAAAAGGGGGCTTAGCAAATAGAAACCTTATTGATGTTATTGCCACACACAAAAAAATTCGATTCGACTTCTCTGTTATGTGGCACGCACCCCTCAGCTCAAACCATGAAGCTGTTTTATCTGGCTCGCAACTTTTAACTGTGCATGTTCTCATGACAAATGTTTTCTTTGTCTCGGAAAAAAGCAAGGAAAACAAGACGTGGTCTTGGTTAGGATTGAGAAGAGGGAAGGGGGTGATGTGTGAGAGGGATTAAATATGCAATTGTCCCCCATGCAACCACCCCCTCCACTGCTGCATCCCTGCAACCACCCCCCGCCTCGCCTCGTCTGAGAGAGAGCATGAGATCGGATTGCAAGCAAACTGGGTCAGGGAGAGGGATCTTGTGGGTCAGCAGTTGGGGCTGTTCTGGGCCTTGGGTTGTTGGCCCCGACCCAAAGCACCGGCTTACAGTCCCCTGTAGAGCGCACGGAGCTTAGAGAGAGGAGAGAGCGAGAGAGAGCGAGAGAGAGAGAGGAGAGAGCAAGAGAGAGAGCGAGAGAGCGAGAGAGCGAGCGAGAGAAGCAAAAGAGCAAGAGCAAAAGCGAGAGAGAGAGAGCAAAGTGGAGTACTGCTGTTCTTATTCCCTTTCTCCCTTCCCGATCCGCTCCGACACCAATGTAACGCAGGTCTGCAGGAAAACTTGTGTCTGTACAATGTAAGCATGCGGTTTGTGAGGCGACTCCACTACAAGACTACTTCTGCAATGAACTGTAAGTGGTGCGACTTGGGAGGTGTGAACCTGCTGTTAAGGCAAACTTTTCACACAGGATGATGGTGCACTACGGCCAGGGCCGCTGGCAGCATTTGCTGGGCCCAGGGCAAAGTAATCTGAAAGGGGCCCCTATCCAATACATACAATGTAGTGAAAACACAATTCTGGGCCCCCTCTCTCGCAGGGCCAGGGACAACTGACCCCTTTGCCCCCCCTTGTCAGCTTCCCTGACTCCGGTGCAACTGAACTAGAACTAGAGTAGGCGATATAGAAAGATGATGGAGCCGTCAACGGCATGACTCCGGGGATCAGAGTGCCTGACGGGGGTGTGAACTGCTATTAGGTAACTTCGTCTGGAGGCCTGATGTCAGTGGCATTAAGAAGTGTAAGCCGTGACTGGGGGAGAGGTGTCAATCCCGGGTTCATGGGAGGAAATAAAACAGCCCGACACATTTCCCCTCCAACACAGATGTCACAGCTGAATCGCTGATCTACCCGGCTTGAGTGCTTCCTTGCGTTTGGATGATTCAGAGGTGAATGAATGAAATTTGTGGGAACAGTTTTCACTGGGTTTACGAGGATTGACAAATCGATTGTATTTATAACGTGGATGAAAGTGAAACACGTAGAAGATCGAAAGCAGAACTCAGTTAACGAATTCCAGCTAGGCCACACGCACGCACATACGCACACGCACACGCACACGCACACGCACACACAAACAGACACACACACAAACAGACACACACGCACACGCACACACACAGCTCTCTAAACTCTGCCTTGGCTAACTCCAGCCAGGCCATGTCCAAATCGTAGCAAGCACATGCGCGTGCGCACACACAAGCAACTTGCATCTCACCCAGTTCTCTGAACTCAGCGTTGACCAGCTCCAGCCAGGCCACATCTAGATCGTCCAGGTCGTATCGCGTGGGCGGCTCGCCGAGGTTCCGCGCCTCCGAGTCCGTATGTAGTCTGGCGTGTGGCGTGGAGTAGAAGGGGATGCGGTTGGTCTCCGGAAGCATTCTAGAACCATGGAGAAACACACACGCACACGCACACAAGGAAACAAACAAAACATGTAAATCATCTCTCGCCTCTCAGGTAAATCAAATCACCACACATTGGTTTATGCTGTTTTTTTGTTGCTGCTTTTTAAAAATAGGTCAACAAGGGTTTTTGCATTCGTCAGGTTCACCCTCACATGTAAATCACCCCTTTTGAACTGCAATCAATTAGTCTCTGAAAGCATGGTGGGAAAAAAAATGCATATTCAAAAGCATTTTGATAAACACAGACACATTCACAAATCACCCGTTTTGAACTTTATTTAATTCCCCCCCAATATGCCAATGCAACATCTTCATGTAGGAGATGACTTTGGTCCTGAGTATTCTCATTAATATGGCACACAGAAGATAAGCCCTCAGGGCTCTGGCAGCTTGATGCCACTGACCTGTCTGCCCAGTTCATGACACCCTTAGTAAGCAAGAGGTGCTCATCAGTATCAGTCCAAATACAGACAGAAGAGCTCAGCTGCTGCTATGAATTCATACAACAGCATAGGTGTGCACAGATAGGGATGAGGGGTGCTAAAGCACCTTTCCTTTTGCCCTACTGGACAAAAATGCCCTTTTTGAAAGGTCCTGTGGTCCATTTTGACATGATCATCTACTAATGTCTGACGATCGAAAGCACGCGACAATAAGGCCCTGATACAAATTATAGCCTCTAAAGCCACTGTACAATAGTACATGCTGCTGTTCAAATGCATACATTGCATGCATCTGTGTTGTGTGTGTGCTGCAAGCAACTATCCTGTAAAAGCCTGAAGTCTGATGATCAGGTTCCTGATTCCTGAGAATCAACTATCCTTTATTAGTGTGCACGTCATGAGTAACCTAGGCTTGCAGTTTAAGGGGGTAATACGTTGTTGACACAGCGTGGTGCATAGACAGCAACAAGGCTGCGGATTGCTCGCATTATGCGTAGGAAATCCCATTCACTAAATTTTTGATACCCGATATGCGTTACATACATTGGTAGTGGGGGGATGTCTGCCTTGCGGTGTGGAACTAGCAAAGGAACAAGTCACTCGTGTATCATGACTGTGTATTAACACATATGAGCTCAAGTTGCTAATGTCAACTCCACGGCCCCCCAAGCTAAGAGCCATGACATCCTCTGCTGATGATGACATTTCTCTCTTTCCACGGGCCAATCTCTGTTGGTAAACAATTAAAGGCCCCATCCATGGCACGGTGACCTTAAAACCCTTCGCCATCGTCTCTTTTGCAGATAGCCGAGTGTATTAACCTCTTGAGGGGGGCAGATAGCGCTGTCTGTCGTCTCTGTGCCACCACGGTGTCTGGTCTCTCTGCCTGCCCCGGGCTATAAGAGTGTGAGTGTGTGTGTGGATTATGTAGGCCATTGGGTCAGGGGGAAATCCTCTCGGCTCGCCCGGGGTCCAATCTGATCTTTCAGACGGCATCACAACCATAGCCTTCATCATCACTCGCAGCAGAAATGAAAGCCCCAATCCTTCAGGGCTTCTTTTCAGTAGCCACTGAGGCTAAGGCTGAGGTTGTACCCAGCAGCAGAGATTAAGCCTTCAATAGCCTGCCCTCCCCTCCCCTCCTCAACACTTCCTACCAAAGCCAGTTGAGATGTAAAGCGCCGATGTTGATATCCTCACAGCGTGTGTGCAGAGATGGCACGATGATACCACACCATCAACATCTACCACACACTGACACACTGAGTCGAAAAAAACCCCAAAAACTTTTCAGTGTAGCGTGTGAAGGAATGCAAATCACATGCCTGAGAAAATCCCCCGTCGTCAAACCAGCCACCTAACCTAACCATCAGCGCGCTTTTTCGGGGGCCATTTTTATCAAGGAGATCTCTCTCTCACACACACACACACACGCACGCACACGCACACACACACACACGCACACACACAAGTGGGAGGCATGCTTCGAACACAACAAAGGAAATGAGAGTGCGCCGCGGCGAAGAGAACAGAACAGAAGAAAAGAGAGAACAGGACAGGATGTTCCCATAACAGCGAGGCCGAACATCCGACATAAACCACACACCACACACCGCCTCGCCTCGCCTCACCTCACTTCGCCTCGGCTCCTAAACACATTTAACGTGCCTTGCACTCACTGTCAAAAGGGGAGCTGCTTGTGGTTGTGCATTAAAAACCTGTCAGCACCCCCCCCTCTTCATTTATATAAAGCTACCCCGCTCTCCCTATGCCAGCTTTACCCCAGGAATGCGAAGGCCATTGCTTTGTATGCATGTTTATTAATGTTTGTATGGTTCACCCCAGACCATATCACAAGTGAGATATGGTCAGAAGACCGTCTACAGAATATTGCGTAGGGGAGGTGTAGTTTGCGCTTGCCAACAGCTGTTTATTGGCCATTACGAGTGTATCATTTGGTGTATACGTAGCCCATAGCCAATTGTGTCAGTTGAAATAAAACAAACTGTAAGCTTCCATTTGTCAAGTTATATGAGTCATCATCTTTCAACCCATCCCGGCTCTCGGATTGGCTCCCTTTTTCAGGCGAGCATTTTCAGAAGAGCATCCATGCTGTCTTTCAGATCGAAACGATTGTGCAAAGCAGCATGGGACTTCCCAGGGTACATTGCTGTACGAAAGAAACACCAACTCCTGGTCTGAGTAGCTCATCATCCCTCTCTACGATAAAGACATTTGCCATTCGTGCTAATCTCATGTTCAAGCTGTTGGCAGGCGAATGCACTGCTCTGTGATGTGAAAATAACCCTGGGGTGTACTAACTGGGGTCATTGGAGTGACCAGGAAATGAAAACAAAAAATGATAAGTCAAATTGGGAAGTTGGATGTTGACACTTGTTGGATGTTAGAGATTGAAAAAGCCATTATGACTGGGGAAACTGTATTGCAGACCACCTGAAGCATCCATGAGCATTTACCTTTAACAATGATTCTTTTTTCTTTAAGGTCTTAATGGGTTTAATAGCAGGGGCTACAACTGGTTAACAACCATTACATACAGACAATGGGAAACTGTGGCAAGGAGCCAGTATGGTACCTGAGTGACACAAGCCACCTCGCATCTCCTAAAGCACTGGGCGATTGAGACTGATAGATGTTAAAAAAAAGTGTGTAAAAATGTGAAAACCTGGCAGAGATGTGCAATGGTGGTCAAAGCAATTTTCCTTCTTTGACAGTTGCTACTGCTACTTTCCGCCCTTGTCAAGTGAAAACTCCAGGAGCTGAGTTTGCAGGCATGAACAGAAAGTACCAGCCCTGTGTACTCGCCCATTAAACTCTCTCTCTGCTCTGCTCTCCTCTCCTCTCTAGGCTGCTGCGACCATCACACACACAGACATCTGTCAACACACTTACAGACTTGCAAGACAGACCTGGTTGCCTTATTGTATAGCAAGGGCATTTCCCTGGAGCTACTGTAGTGTGAAATCTCTCCTGTCTATATTTCAGAGGCCAACTGAGACAATGCTGCAGCAGCTGATCAAAAAAAGAGAGACTCTGTCTTATTTTTCCCCTCAAAAAAACAGTAGTCTGAACCTAACCACCCACCTGGGCTGGTGGGTTTCAAGGAAGCTTGAAAAGATGAACATTCTGCAGGTGCTTCTACGGGAATTTGGAACATGAGCATGTTTTTCTTTCTGACATTCTAGAACATTGCAATGTGCCAAACCACAAACCATTGTAAGGCGATACTAAATGCGATTTAAATTCGGGCCACATCTACATAATGCATTGAGTGTTTTGTTTTGTTTCATGTTGCATGCCACACTGTGAATGTTCTGGTATCTCCAATTCATGGCCACAAAGCTACTTACTACAAACGAACAAAGCATTGTTTCCTTTTCTCCCGAAAAAAGACGGCGAAACAAAGACGAAAACAATTCCCATTCAACAATCTCGAATACTAACGACTTTTGAATTGCTCTTTTGAACGGATTTAACATTCATTCAACTTCTCCTTTTGTGGTGGGAATATGCAAATGTCGTTGCGCTCCATCTCTGATCCTTATCATTTCTCTCCCAGCACTATTCCATCGCCCTACTGATGAATTAACCTCTTTGGGTAAAAATGTTCCTTAAACAAACAGACATCTTCACTTTCCCACAGGGATTTCTTTTTAAGAAACAGTCCATCTACTCAGAGCAGAGACCATAATCCTATGCTGCCCTTCCCCATCGCTTTGGCAGTGGCAGCGAGGGGGTTAACGTGCACCCTGAGCAGCCGAGTGCCTCTCTCTGCTCTGCCATTTTGCTATTCCTTCAGATGCCAGCGTGGTCTGCCCAGGAATGCCATGCGCGTTGTCATGGATATAGCAGCAGCTCATTAACATCCGGCCTTGCTGCTTTTTTTCTTCTTCTTTTTTTACTATTCGCTCACACAGTCTCTCGTCTCGCCGTGCTATTTCTGTGGGATTTTCTTCCTCTCTCTCACTCATACTCTTTTCACGCTCTTTCTCTCTCTCTCTCTCTCCATATTTCTCTCTCCCTTTCCCCTCACCCAAATCCGCCTTCGTTTTTTTTTTAGTAGCAGCTAACTTACGGGAAAACACACACACACACATTCTCGTTAATCAGGCCCATTCTTCTGCTGCAACGAGAACATGTGAAAAAAAGGCACATAATAATCCTGTTTTTGGAGGGCAATGTGGAGTGTGAAGGGGGCTGGGGGCTGGGGGTGTGAGTTGGAGGGGTGGGGGAGGGGGGGTTAGCGCTGGTGGCTGGAACGGGTGGAAGGGAGGCGTTATTTTCATTCACATTTTCCACTGAGTCAGTCTGCAAGCCAGAGAGAGAGACAGAGCGAGAGAGAGAGAAGGCAAGAGAGAGGCAGCTAGTGTGAAGGCGAGAGAGAGAGAGAGTGGACGAGAGAAAGAGAGAGAGCACGAGAGAGAGCACAAGAGAGAGAGATAGCACGAGAGAAAGAGAGAGAGATAGCACGAGAGAAAGAGAGAGAGAAAGATAGCACGAGAGAGAGAGAAAGAGAGAAAGAGAGAAAGAGAGAGAGAGATAGCACGAGAGAAAGAGAGAGAGAGAGATAGCACGAGAGAAAGAGAGAGAGAGAGAGAGAGAGAGAGAGAGAGAGAGAGAGAGAGAGAGAGAGAGAGAGAGAGAGGCTGCTGTTGGTGCCCAGAGCTGTGCTGGCTGGCTGGCGCGTGGCCAAGGCTTCACTCTCTCACTGGCTGGGGCTCGTGAAGACCGACCGCCACAGTGCCTGGGATCCAACATGCTCCTGCTCCTTCCTTCCTCCCTTCCTTCTACTCACACCACAAACACACTGCAGTGTGCCCAGAGACTCACTGTACTCTCTAGGCAGAGGGTGAGAGGCACGGGCCAGCCGTTTAGGGCACCACGGCTCAGAGAATGTCAGAGCCGTGGCGTGAAATCACTCTCACTCACTCTCTCTCTCGCACGAACACACACACACACACACACACACACACACACACACACACACACACACACACACACACACACACACACACACACACACACACACACACACACACACACACACACACACACACACACACACACACACACACACACAGCTGTGTGTGTCTACACATAACGTAAAAAAAGTATGGCTTGAGAAGTGCAAACCCCATATATGACTTTTCACGCACACACGGGTATACACACAGCTAGTGTGTGTGTGTGTGTGTCTGTGTGTGTGTATGTATGTGTTGGCACGGTCCTATGCTTACTGCTGCTGCTGTGTGTGTGTGTGTGTGTGTGTGTATGTGTGTGTGTGTGTGTGTGTGCGTGTGTGTGTGTGTGCGTGTGTGTGTGTGTGCGTGTGTGTGTGTGTAGCCTGGATGTACGGTTTGAATAGTGGTCGACATACCAGCACACATATTTCACTCCAGAACAGAACAAGAGCAGCTAGCCAAGTATGGATTAACGGTTCTCTTCTTTTCATAAACTATTATGCAAGATCTCTCTGGCGGGACTGGGAACCACCCTCATTGTTTTCAGTAGTCCTCAGATCAGGCAGAGAGAGAGAGAGCGAGAGAGCGAGAGAGCGAGAGAGAGAGAGAGAGAGAGAGAGAGAGAGAGAGAGAGAGAGAGAGAGAGAGAGAGAAAAGGGGGGGGGGGTGTGGATGTTCTCCTCAGAGGTTACACAACTCAAAACACGGAGCCTTGCTTTTTTCACGTCTCATTACACAATACACATGTATGCTATGCATCTATTCATGCAAAGATCACACACATGCAAGAACAATCATACGCATGCACACTCATACGCATGCACACTCACACACACACACGTGCACACACACACATGCGCACACGCACACGCAAGTTATTCCTTGGAGGTTACTCAATTAAAATAATTCCGCCTCCCTTATACATGGATTATACTTTCACAATATGCATGCATGTATGCATTGATCCATACAACCATCACTCACTATGAAGCTGATCTGACATAAACAGTAGGTAGGTACATGTTTGTTTTTATATTCCAGTAAACAACTACGGTTATTAAAACCCTCTTGAACGTACGG
>NC_085863.1:52278759-52287212 GCF_034702125.1 Engraulis encrasicolus
GAGAGAGAGAGAGAGAGAGAGAGAGAGAGAGAGAGAGAGAGAGAGAGAGAGAGAGAGAGAGAGAGAGAGAGAGAGAGAGAGAGAGAGAACGAGCATGAGGGAGAGAATGAACACACAAGGCACAAACGAATGAGAGCCAGATAGAGAGATAAGAGGGCAGAGCGACATGCAGCCTCTCAGATCCAAAATAACCCCCCTGGCCTCCACTGCCATTCGACTGGCCGGCCAGCATTCCCCCAACCATCCCCTCAGCGGGAGGCCCAGGTGATGACAGGTGGATCAACAATGGCACCCCGAGAGAATCTCAGCCTAGCCTGCTCATTACACCAACGCCACGCAGGGCCATTCGCAGCAGCAACAACCCTGAAAACCAAAGCCATCGACTTGACCAGCATCTCACACAGTCACAACCTCAGAGGATTTCATTGAGTGTTGAGAGCGGGGTAGACAGGGGAAAGGAAAGTCAGGCAGGCGGGCGGGCAGGGAGGAGGATATTTCTGGTGTTTGAAAAGCACATACATCCAATGCCCCAAAGCCTGGGTAAACAAACCGCCCTCCACCACAAACAAAAACAACAACAGGAACAACAGTAGCGGCAGCAGCAGCTGCAACAATGCACTGCATTTTAATGGTGCTTTCCGAGGCTCCCAAGGAACTGTACACTAACGGAGGGGGACCTCACTAACCAAGTCACCAGCGCGCACACACGCACGCACGCACGCACGCATGCACACCTCTGTGAGCAAACAGTGGAAGCCTGAGGAGTCAGGTCTGTCCACTAGGCCTGTCCACTACTGGACAACAGCCATTAGGCTGCTACTGAGCTTAAACAGACCTGGTGGTTTTCACTATATTTTCTACATTTTCCCCCCGTAACACAATTATTGTTATTTCAAAATATTGCAGCAGACATATTTCCCTCTGGATTTTGTTAATGAAATGTTTCCGGCATAGCTGATTTGGCCACTGGATTCAAATACCTCATTAAAAACAAAAGAAACAGACAACGGCTGCTTATTAAAAGAACAGAAAAGAGACTCGGTGATGGGGAGAGGATGGACTCGCTATGAAAGTATTGAAAGCTATGACCTCATCCCTACTAAGATCACACACTGGAACATAAGCTCACTTTTGGGAAGTCCTCTCGAGTGTGTTGGGTTTGCTGAGACTCGAGGCTTTGAGAACATCAAATGTCATGGCATTTTATAAGCGGCGAAAATCCATTTAGGGGGACAGTAATCCACGACGAGTTGCACTGGCCTTAAAAGGTAAAAGGCGCACGGCCCCAATGTAAATAAACACAACATTTGTGTCTTGTTGGGGTTTTTCCCCCGTGTTGCAATCGTCAAAACGAAGCGTGTCCGACTGTCCATCCTTGCGGCTAACAGATCTCGACGAGGTTTTTCCAAAATTCCGTGGCTGCCAAGTCATTTTTTGGACGGCATCAGAAAGCCACATTAAGTTCAATTTGACGAGCCAGGCATCAGGCCAGTGTTAAGTGGGGGGGTGCTCTCTGCAACCCCTCCCCCCTTCATTTGATTTTCCAGTGAACTCTCAATCTGGCGCACCATACCCAACGCTCATCCAATTGTCTAATTGTGTTTTCTTAACGTACTGTCCTCGACATTGGGATTTTTTTTTAAATTGCGTAATAGCAGCTTGTTTTTTTTTTTTACCCACCTAGAACATTTTGAGCCGTGTTGTCCGTTTATCTCTGAACCCATGACTGCTTAAATGCATCCATCCATCCTGGAAAGTGCATGCAAATGCACGACTACACATTTATCTCTTTTCATAATTCCCATCAGTTCCACTATCTGCACGTAACTTCCTGGAACAGAGGCATTAAGGCTGTTTAAAATATATATATTTACATCCATCGAGTTAAGACCTGCACAATACATATTGTACAATAATGATGGTTGTATCTGTTTATCTCTTGTGACAAATAGGCCAATGCTTGTCTAACTCAGTTCTTTTCCATACACATTACCAAGGCCGTAAAATAACTTTTTTCACCACCAGCTGAAGCGGCTAGATGATGTTAATATTACTTGCTAAACACAGATTCACTAATGGGTCAAAGAGGCTAGTAAGTTGTTTTGTTCTCTCAGACAAACTGAAACTTCACCAGCATTTGGGCGATTGGCTAGTGTTAATTTAGAGCCCTGCTCTCCCCCCAGTCCCACATGTCATGATCTCCATGCTGCTTGCCCTGTGCTCCACCCTAGCACCAGGGAGAGGTAGTTCAGTGGAGTACAGTGGGGAGCACAGGGCAGCGTAGGCCAGCCAAGCCCAGCACAGTGCAGCGTGTGGGGGCACTGGACACCTGGCGTGTGGTTAGAGCCAGGGCAGCCAACCCATGGGTAGCTCTGTGGTGTACTGAGCGGTGCGGCGCTGTGCAGTTAAGGCGGCGCCCTGGCCTTGCTTCCCTTGCTTCTGCACTCGCACACACAGACAGACAGACAAACACTTCCTTTCCTCTCCACTCCTCTCCTCTCCTCTCCCTGCCCTGGCCTTTCTCCTCCCTTCTGGCCGGACCACCAGGGCTTCCATAACCCCCTCTACTACCCTGCCGAGTGGCCAACTGGCAGAACCTGGGCTCTCGCTGCTACCTCCTGGGCCGGCTGCTGACCAATCACGGCTCTTCATTCAGCAGTAGGGGATTGTGGGTTGGGTTCTACTTGGAGCAGTTGTTCCCAAACCTTTTTCTGCAGGGACTCCCCCCTTTGGACCCAAGAATATTTTCACCAGCAAAACTTAATTCACAGAGAAGGTAAATACATTTACTTACTGCCCATTGAACTGAATAGTGTTACTAAAAATGTATGGAAAGGTTATAAAAGCAATTATACAAGGTTTTACGCACACAGTCCCTCCTGTCTGCAACCCACACCCCTGCAGTACCTCCACGACCCTGTAGGGGTCCCGACCCTCAATCTGCACAGCACACCAAGAGCAGCGAGAATACGGACCAGGCCAACAGACGTTAACAATCCACAACCACATCGAAACATGCCAACACACAGCGACTGCTCTTCTTGTGAGTTATGAACTTTGTTCAAGTCTAAACTGTACAATCACATTGAAGCATCCCAACACAGACTGCTGAAAGAAAGGGACCATTGCAAAGAAATTAGCCTCTAAATTATGCACTTCATTCAAGTCTCTACAATCACATAGAATCAGGCAAACACATGGACCAGCACTTAAACGAAGGAGACCAATGCACTACCGACCAGCTTGCATGTCATGTACCTCATTCAGTGGTTCACAACGCTTGAACAATGTCTTTGATCTTCCATCCCATCAATTTTGTATGTGTGGTTATGTACCAAGTGGCTTTGCAGTGGACAACAAAGACAGAGTTTCATTGTGCAGGGAAAAACATGTTTTCGATCTGTATATTGGAAGAAGGTAGACCTTGAAAACAAGGGCAAACGTACAGCGCCGTTGGTGGTGGTTGAGGTGGGCAGTTGATGTATTGTTGGGCTGCTTGGGGGGAGAAGAACAGGGCTGTGGTGGGACTAAAAGGTAACAAGGGAGGTAGTTGGCACTATTCCTCATGCACACACAGAGAAAAGCATACACTCTCTACCAAACCCACTAAGCAGAGAGAGAGAGAGAGAGAGAGAGAGAGAGAGAGAGAGAGAGAGAGAGAAACAGAGACACAGAGAGAGAGAGAGAGAGAGAGAGAGAGAGAGAGAGAGAGAGAGAGAGACTCCAACAAACCAACTCTCTCTCACAAACATACACAGAGAAAAGCCCTCCCAAAAACACCCACACACACCATAGATCCAAGCGGAGAGCAGCCCTCTCAGTCACCTCCACTCCAATAGTAATCAACAAGGGAATGGAACAGGCTGCCGAGGTGTCACCGCTAGGTAAGGGAGGGAAATGTCAGTTGAGCTGCTGCTGCTGTGTGTGTGTGTGTGTGTGTGTGTGTGTGTGTGTGTGTGTGTGTGTGTGTGTGTGTGTGTGTGTGTGTGTGTGTGTGTGTGTGTGTGTGTGTGTGTGTGTGTGTGTGTGTATGTGTGTGTGTGATGACTCACAGAGAGAATATGAGAAGAGGGCACAAGAAACACCTGCACTGCCTCAGAGTGAAAGTGAGAATGAGGGAGACTCGGGAGGGCGGAGGAGTGTGTGTGTGTGTGTGTGTGTGTGTGTGTGTGTGTGTGTGTGTGTGTGTGTGTGTGTGTGTGTGTGTGTGTGTGTGTGTGTGTGTGTGTTTTGTGCAGAGCAAGCTTTTACCTTACACCAGGAAAGGGCAATTGAAAACCACTCCTGAAAGAAAGACAGAAACCCAGATGTGCCGCCGCCACTGCTGCTGCTGCAGCCTGCTCCTGAAAGAATGGCGTTGTGGTAGACCAACAACACCATAACACCATAACACTGCCATACCCACTCAACCTGAGCTGAGGAGCATTTATTCAGCAGCAGCAGGGAAACGACAAAAGGGGTCAGTTGTCCTGCGCCCAGGGAGAGAGGGCGGCCCAAAATTGGGGTTTTATTACATGGTATGTATTGGATGGGGGGGGCGTTTCTAATGACTTTGTCCTGGGCCCCGGACAAAGCGGTCAGCGGCCCTGTTCAGCACTGTTGGACCATTTAAGGGAGGGAGCGTGTGGAAAGGGCAGCGTAGTTAAAACATGGAGCTGCACCCTGGGCTGGCCACCAAGCAACATCAACAGTAGCCTAATGCCAAGGCAAGCGCTGTCGGGGAAGCAAAACCCACCATGCCCAATTTCTGGGAGGGCTTTGCTCTTTCATGTACTGTGTCGCAGGGACCTAAATAATGTGTCGCTCAATTGGTGTTTCTCTGGTTACCATACACTGGGTGCAGTCGAGAGTACCCAAACACACAAATTTTGTGTATTTGTATAACTTAATTAGCCTAGTAAATTAGATCCGAAGTCTAACAGCAGAATGTTTTTTTTTCTCTTTTTGCGTGGCAGCTTGGTTTAGCCCTGTACCTTATAGGAGACATTGAGTGCGTTTTAATATGCGACCTTGCTTCCTCCACTTGCGCTTGTCTCCTCGTCCCGCCACCTGGCCCCTCCTCCGTGGAGAAAACGATAAAGTTTCCCAGCTGTCAGCCTAGCCACAACAACTTTTGAGGGACTGTTTTTCATTCACCATCCCAATTGCAAATGAGAAAAAGACTCTACAATTGAGCTTTTGCAAGATACTGAAATATAATGCTGTTGTCAGTGATGTCATCATGACGAGAAGCAAGTGGAGGAGGCAAGTGGAGGAGGCAAGGTCGCATATTGCAACGCACTCATTACAACACTGTGTGTAGTTTTGAAATGGGGTGTAGCGAGTGACTGGGATGGGCTTAGCACGGTGAATTTGCCTATGGCGCGAGCCCAGACTGTACATGTCACGTTACAGTCTGGGCTCACCATTTAATCGCACCATATTAAAAAAGTGCGCAAATCTAAGACAAAAAAAGGTTCCCAGCCAGGTCACAGCCAGGTTAAGCTGAAGTGGCATAAGACTGCATGTTTAACGCATTCTGCAGCCCCTTAATTCCCTGCTGTGTTATATCATATGAGCAAGCTTGACCCGTAACTTGCTCTGTTAAAAAAAACATAATCCCTAAAGCCTTGCATAGTATTACACTTAGTAGTTGCTCTCTGTAGAAGGTTCTGATACTGAACTGCAGGAACTGTTGAGGAGCACAGAAAAAAAAAAACAATGGAAAAATGACCATCTCCTCTATATCACAACCACCCCCCCCCCCTTTTTTTTTTTACCTGGTACAATCACGTGTTACACATACAACAAAAACCCACAACACACTTAAATGGGGGCAGAGAGGCTGAAAAAAGATGTGTCAGCAAGAACAAGATGTGGAGGAGAAGTAAATAGAGGAAGAAGGAAAGAAAGCAAGAAAGAAAGAAAGAAAGAAAGCGTAGGGAAGAGTGAGGAAGAGAGGAAGGTGAAAGAAAGAAAGAAAGAAAGAAAGAAAGAAAGAAAGAAAGAAAGAAAGAAAGAAAGGGAGGGAAAGAAAGAGGAGAGAGAGAGAGAGAGAGAGAGAGAGAGAGAGAGAGAGAGAGAGAGAGAGAGAGAGAGAGAGAGAGAGAAGAGAGAGAGAGAGAGAGAAGAGAGAGAGAGAGAGAGAGAGAGAGAGAGAGAGAGAGAGAGAGAGAGAGAGAGACCAGCAGATGGGCGCACGTCTGCAAATTCAGATGCCCCAGATGTGCGGGTCTTTGATGTACCCACACAGACCAAACCACCGGCACTCCTGGCCCAGAAGCATTTGGCGGGGGGTTGTATGAGGAGCGCACAGACGAGAGAGAGAGAGAGAGAGAGAGAGAGAGAGAGAGAGAGAGAGAGAGAGAGAGAGAGAGAGAGAGAAGAGAGAGAAGAGAGAGAGAGAGAGAGAGAGAGAGAGAGACACACACACACACACAGACACAGACACAGACACAGACACACACACACACTCACACTGCTCACTAGTCACTAGCCGCCTTCCTCCCCCTTTGGCTGCCTTAGATGAAGGCACAGCTTTCCAAGAAATGGGCTTAGACACAACCACACATGGCAACAGGCACTGCGGTGGACTGCACTGGCCTGGACTACCCCGCCCCCAGCAGAAGGTGGTCATTGAACTGAGAACCTTTTTTGAACAAACGCCCCATTGACCTCATCACAAGCGATTCCACTCTCAGCTGACTCCGATTTCAGGGCCCACTTGGAGTACCTTCGCGGCCCACCGTTTGAGAAACGCTGCAGTAGCAGCCTAGCTAGCCAACCGCTTATGCACAGGGCCGGAAACGTACATGTGCTTTTAGACAGCCAGCCAGCATCACCAGCAACCACAGAACCACCAGTGGCAAACCATAGCTTATTTCAAGCTCTGAAGCTGGACATCAACACATCAAAAAGTGTTTTGAGGGCTATCTGTAACCATTAAAAGGTCCAAAGACCCATGTTGCACATGAGCAAGCCCCAAAAAGCAAACCTGTTTCTGACCATCCAACATGGTGCCATTTGAATAGCTGTACGCGACAAAAAAAAGCATAATATGCTTCTCCTGTATTTTGTTGACCAGTGGACTCATACAAGCCAGCGGACACACTGGACTTGGAGTTTTCGTCCTTGACATTTGGACCACTCTACTCAGATACTCTCTGCGTGGTACTGTGTATTTCTGTGTAAAGTATTTCATGTCACCCCCCCGCCCCCTACATGTTAGCGATGCATGGCTGGCTGGATGGCCGTTTCTCTAAATGCTACCAGTCCAGCTGGGAGGGCAGCAGTGGAGCGTGACAGAGACCACAGAAGTGCTAGCAGCTGGGAGCAAGGGCGAGATCTCAGGCAGGGCACCATGGGGTTGTGTGTGTGTGTTACTGTAGTGGTGTAATTGTATACAGTGTGTGTGTGCGTGTGCGTGTGTGTGTAACTTATACAGTGTGTGTATGTCTTTTGCCTTGGACTGAATGTATGTAAGCGCGAGCTATATATGGTCAATATATGTGTAAGGATGTGTGTAATGTCTCGTGTGTAATGTCTTCTGTATTTATGTATGTATGTATGCTACTTGACACCTTAATTTCCCCCTGGGATCAATAAATCGTACTCTATGCTTTCTTGTAGTTGTGTGTGTGTAGTGTTCTTTTAATTGTGTATAATGTATAAAGACATGTGTTCCTGTGCATAAGTGTATGTGCGCACGCGAGTGTGTCTGGAGACCCTTTGACCAGTGCTGCCTGCTAGCCTTGACCTCCGATGCCACACCGCTTGGTCCTCTGAGTAGTAGCCAGTGGGTACCCAGTGGTGTGCTTCTCACACAAACCCAACTATTTTACTACCCCCCAATAAGAAATCATAAAAAAACACCAACCACCCTGTTGGCCTCAGAGTCTGCCGCTCACCAGTTTTACCACAGCACAAATATTAAGCTGCACAGAATGTCCTTCTCATCTGGTTTTGTGAGACACAGAGGAAGAAAAAAAGAGAAAGATGATTAAAAAAAAAAAAAAAACACAGACCATCTTATACATGTAATTATTTCTCCTCAGTATTTCAAGGGGACTGAGGCAATGGGGGCTGTGCCAATTCGTCATCCTCAGCCAGTCTGTGAGAGAAGGAGGGAGAGAGGGAGAGCAAGAGAGGGATAGAGAGAGGGAGAAGGAGAAGGAGGCAGAAAGAGAGAGAGAGAGAGAGACAGAGAGAGAGAGAGAGAGAGAGAGAGAGAGAGAGAGAGAGAGAGAGAGAGAGAGAGAGAGAGACAGAGACAGAGAGACAGAGAGAAAAAAAAGAGACAGAGAGAGAGGGACAGAGAGAGAGGGACAGAGAGAGAGAGACGGAGGCAGAACGAGAGGGAGGGCGAAAGAGAGAGGGACACAGAGAGAGAGAGAGACGGAGGCAAAAAAGAGAGAGGGACAGAGAGAGGGAGCGTTACGCAACAGCTAATTACTTCCACTTGGCCCAGGCACAGT
>NC_085863.1:52287312-52332312 GCF_034702125.1 Engraulis encrasicolus
AAATGCTGTGTCATTTTTGTATTGTTTTTGAAAATATGCTGCCCTTGAAGTCTGAAATTTGGGATCAAGTTTGTATCTCTTTTGGAAACTTGAAAGCACATGCTCACGAAACTCTGGGTTTGTCTGATATTTCTCTAAGAAGTGGTCACGCGATTGTTGACGCTTTTTCTGTTTTGTATATTCATCTTTCTGGTACTTCTCCTGGGCTTTTGCCAGTTTTGTTTGTCTGAAGCTGTTATCATTTTGATACCGCTGCCGCTTCTTCTCTGCGTCTCTTTTCTGACTTGAGGTTCAACTTTCTCTTTCGCTGAGGACGAGTGTGTTTCTCGATGTGGCACATTCCGGCACATGCTCCATCATGTTTTGTTTTCACGCATAACACAGCATCGTAATGATTTCCTGTATGATTTAAATATATGCAACCATGTCTAGGCCTGCTTGATGATGAGGTTGTAGGGGCGTGGCGATTCCATCTGCCATTATTGTATGTCAGAATGTCCAATTTTAAAAAAATCGGCAGTAGAATAGATGTCCATCTCTGTAGCCCATGAACCAGAGAAAAACATTCGCGATTTTTCCACATAATCTGTGACTGAAGCGTATTCTTCTCTCACATACCTTTCAAACTGTGAACTGTTTACGTTGTAGGTGTTTATAAACAGACCTTCTCAGTGTCAGATGTTTTTCTTCGTCTCCACAGATGCTAAATGCCATGCTACGATAGAAACAGTTTCCGTCTCCCTTGATACTTCTAGTCTTACATGGAAAACCAATATCAGTGACCTCAACCATTCTGGAAGGTGTGGGGCCTGCACACATCTGTAGGTAGTTTTAGACGTGCACATAAAATCTCCCGATCTTGACTTGTTAAAGGAGTAAAAGGTTGTTGGGGAGTTGTTTCACTAGTGAACTCAACTTCATCAGAGGCATTTATTGTTTCAGACTTGCGCTTGTTAGTGTTACCACACAGTTTAACATTTAAAACCTCCTGTGACTTTGGTGCCAAACCAGAAACACTTAGGCCTATATCGTCATCATCATCCATTTGTAAATGTATCACCTCTTTCTTTGCCTTTGTAATTCTTGGTTCATTTTTTAAAACCTCACAAGGATTAGTCAGATCAACTATGCTAGGCCTGCATGAATATGAGCAGTTTGCGCCACAATCACGGTCACTGGCGTAGTCATGTGGCATTGTCATAACATCAACACCAGTCACTTCAAAGAGAACTTCATTGTCATCATCTGGTAGTGAACGTTTGAATGATCGTCCTAGTTCAACCACATAGCTGTAAAGGCTGTCTATAGAACTAAAAAACGAAACAGAACTTGCCAGCCGTCCTTCCTTGTTTACTTTTCTTCCATGGGAGTCGAAAAATGCAAACCAAAGACCCCTGCTTTACAACAGCAAATGTACTAGAACGGATGGTTACCACACCTGCATCATTGTCCAGTAGAGTCCGTTGCAAAGCTACATCAAGTGGCATGATCAGGTCAGACAAACCATTATCATTCTCAAGGTCAATAGCACCAGTAAAAGATTCACCATATCTTATTGAAAACTCTGTATTCCACACATGGTGATTATTAGGCAATTCAGTCACAGACAGATAGGAACGACGTTGATTTATATCTTTAATTTTGTTGGCATTTTTCAGAGAGTTATACAGTGAAGTTCCATGTACAACAACATCATTTACATCAGCACAATCCCAGGTCAACACATTCTTTATTTTACATTTCAAAGCTGCAACCAGGCTGGTTGGTCCTCATTGTCTTTCAGCTGCATCGCCAAACTGAGCATCACCTTGATGAAAGGATCCTGTTAGGACGCGATTATCTGTATTTGCAAGGTCAACAGACTGAATAAAGGAAGAATGTAGAGCTTTCACATAGTTGTCAGTAACTTGCATAGTTGTTTGAGGATTGTTTAGAGGTTGAGTGATTGAAGTCATTTGACCTTGACTGAGTTTGTTTGAGAGCACAGACTTGTTGACAGATTCACTGTGTTTGTTTGAACGAGAATGCAAAGTGCTTTTGCTTGCTTTGTTGTTGTGAAGGATAGGAAAGATAGAAAAATCAGTTATGTCAGGTGAGATAGAGGTGTCACAGAGGGACAAAGATGCAGGCTGAGTTGGCAGCGCCACCGTTTCAGAGGTCTGCAAAACTTCAGCAGACAGCGAGGCCTCTGAAAACCGCTGTCTGCTTTCAACATCATCTGTGGACTGTGGTCTGTCAACAGGTTTCTGTAAAAGGCAAAAATAAAAAAAATGTAATCAGAGTAAAATAATTGAATGTTGCAAATATATACAATCTATGCACATTTGAAAACTACAAAGCAGCACTAATTCCACTTCTGCTGTGTGCTGGACAAACGCAAGTTGGAAAGAATGAATAAACACATCAACACACAACAAAGTACCAATAACATCGTCATGGTACCTAGTTTTTCCCAATCTACGTGTCAGAATTCCTAGAGGGGTCCCATTGAGCAGACGTATATTACACTTGTACATTTGCTTTATTTTGGAATATTATTCAATAAATTAACAAACACACACATGCATACATACACACACACACACACACACACACACACAAACACACACACACACACACACACACACCAGGGCTTGACATTAACTTTTGTACTTACCGTCCACTGTGATTAGTGGTATCCCAAGCAACTAGCCATTCGGCTATTCTACTAGCCAAGAATTTGATATTGTTTTATATCTGTATCATGACACTGCATCTAACTTCAGAAGATGAGGTGTTAAAGCAAGAAGATGAGTGCACTTCGACACAAAGTAACTGAGCTTTTTCTTGAACTAAATACAAACAATGAATAGAGGGCAAAGAGCAGAATAAAGGCTATGCTGATATGCCATATCATAGAATAAGCTACCTGCCAAGTTGGCTAATGAAACTGAAATTATTACTAGCCACAGACAAGTTTGACCAGCATTTGGCTGGTTGCTCGTGCCAGTGTCAAGCCCTGACACACACACACACACACACACACACACACACACACACACACACACACACACACACACACGTAACAACAGTTGCCAAAAAGTTATGAAAAGAAAAAGCTTGCGGTAGTAGAAATATCGTCTACCTCCTTAAAAGCAATTTTGTACATTAAGCCCCTTTTCTGAGTTGTCTTTAGAGTCCCCCTCATTGTTTTTTTTATGTTTACCGCATTCTCGTTTTTTTTGTGCTAATTTGGTTTATTAGCCTTACAGACTGTTTATGGGCATGTCCATAATGTTCTTTAAAAACACCCTAAACATCTGGCTTAACAAGTATGAGATCAATAACTTTAGTGTTCACCAGCATTCCCTAACAAGTTTCCAGATAAACACGTCTAAGATTGTTATTCATTTGCCATTCAGTGAATAACTGTAGACAAAAATATTAACAAAACGCTGCTTAAAACACAACAAAAGCCATGTTTTACATCATAAAATGAAATATGAGTGAATAACAATGAACACTGTGAAATGCCCATGTTGCAAACAAATGTTTCAGGTAGTTTACAAACATATTTGAACATGCTCATACACAGCCCTTCTAGTCTACTAAACGAAATCCATATAACCAAATAACAGAATAAGCAGCAAAAAAGAAAGAAAAAAAACAGTGAGGGGGGCTCTAACTTAGATCTTGAACAATAACCTTAATTCAAAATAGTGCATGGTCATTTTACAATAAGTTTTTTTTTTTTTGACATTTAACGCCATCTAAATATTTAGTATTTAAATATTTCATAGCAAAAAAAAGATGTAGCTACATGTTTTATAACATACCACAACATCTGCAAAAGACTTCTGGGCCTTTGGCAGTCGCTGCCCTTCTGCATCCAAGTCCAGTGGAACATAGCGCCTTCTTGCAGCTTGAGACTTTTTATTGCGACGACCCATCTGTTATAAACACAGAAGTGCACCATACCATTTTACCACAAGTTTCATTAGCATCACCTGTATAAAGAAATGCACTAACCTTTGTGATGTGGTTCAGTGACACATCTAGTGCTTGCTTACAAGTCTGGCACACAGTCTATGTTGCAAAGATTCATACATTTCTTTTAAAAATGCATGCATTATGGTATAGCACGTTGATTGGTGTGTGTGTGTGGCATGACCCGCCTAAGTTCTACATCAACACACAAAACAAACCTGGCAGATAGTAAAATACAAGCACAGTAGTTTTTAACAAGCACAGTAGTTTTTAACAAGCAAAAGCTTCTGTACTGAAACAGACACACACACTTCAGGTCATTTTTGTGCAAAGCTTTACTTGACTTGTGCGCTTTTAAGCTTACGTCTTCATCAGACAAAGTGAATACTGCACCTTCTAAACAAATTACCACTGAAAAAGATTCCTTTATGAGTACAACAGAAGTCTTCTTACTAAGAACATTGTTAATGTTTACCAATGCTGTATACCAAGAGCTGAGCTATAAGTGGGAAAAGCAGGGCATTTGCCCCAAGACCCAGTGCCCTCCTGTATTGGTGTTCGGGGGCCTTATTGTAACAACAGACTGTACAAAGGGGCCCTATACATGGTTTGCTCTGGGGCCCTGTGTGCAATTGTTCCGCCTTGCTGTATACCAATATTGTGTTGATTAATGATTTAGCTGCCTATAACATTGCTATTTCAAACCCAGTTTCATAGATATGCATGTGTTCAGCTTAAAAATGAAATCAATCAATTATAAGATTCCACAATTTACCCAACACCTGCTTGAAGTTTTTCTCCTCATGACAACGCCAGCAAGTCCAGTTTGTCCTAATGGCATATGTGAATATGTGCTCATTCAATTGTAAAATGCGAAACATTTAGTGGTTATAGCCCAAATATCTTTTTACTTCCGTAGACTAAGTCTTTCTAGGAGTAGGGAAGACAAGAGTAGGGAAGAGAGAAGGGACAAGACAAGCCTTACGCTCCATCTTGTACTTAAGCCATGCAAATATGTGATCTGACAAGTCTGGTTGTGGTAACCAGTGAAGAAGTAGTATATTCCAATTTTGTGTACATATTCTTGTAAACATAGTGTAACAAATACAATCATGCACTACCTATTTAATCTCGCAATTCCAAAATTTTAGGTAGCCTACTTTTGACAAAACTATTTGCAAGAAAGATGTGCATGCAAACTGTCAAGTATCGTGGATTAAATTCTCTCAAAAATCCTGCCAACTAATGAGGAGAAAATGAAAATCAAGCAGCATAACAGAGCAATGCCTAATATTGACTTGGTCCCATGATAAGGAAGCTGTTACCTACTGTTGGCCATGTCTAGTAATGAATTAAGGATTTGGCCCCCCCAAATGGAAAACTGTGCACCCACGGATAACAAACAAACAGCCGCCAAACTCAGACAATCACATATTATGCAGCAAAATTAATGATAAAAAAATATTTTGTTAAGTCAGGTATACAGTCAAACGGTAATGACAGTATTGTCACTATAACATTTTCCAATCAATATAAGGGGGGTAATGTTAAATTACAATATATTGTGACAGTGGCACCATCTCCCTTTTGGACGTCCCTGTGCTTATTCCAAAACACACTGCCGCAAAACCCTCACAGAGAGCTGCATTGAAATGATAGTCATTAAGAACAATTGGCCTAGTAAAAACACCAGCTTTCCAACAAATGAGTTTCAACAAGAGTCGTGTACTGTGTTTTCAGCCATTATTTGCTCAAGACCAATGTAAGATGGTCAAAATTAACTTTACCCCCCTTCCCCCCTCCCTTTTTTGCAATCTAAACATATTATAATTGACTAACCTCCCCAGTTTGACAGACTGCCAGTTGCCATTGCCCACGACCCATTGCCCCTACTAACAGAATTCCTGCAATAGTGCCATTTTGATCAGTAATGTCGATACGACAACATACTCGAAGATACTGAATAAGAGAAACATGCAAGCATTTTCACAGGTAATATCATAAATAATAATGTTACCTTTTTATCCCGAATGGCAAAACACTGCAAAAGAGAAACAAAAGTTAGTAAATCAATTAGTTACTTGATATGATAACATCGTTTATTGCAATTATTAAGCAGTAGCAGTAGGATGAAATACAGTAGGAATTTATTTTATAACCATTAGACCTACTGTAACTATACAATAAGCGCATGATCATAATATTATAATTACCAATAGAAGTAGTAGTTGTTGTTGCATTATTTTAGCAACAGCAGAAAACTATTCTCTACCACACATTACTGTCTATGAGGTCATTACAAAACACATATTTTTAAATATACTTTCAAATAATTAAATTCATAGTAGGCCTATTCATCATGACCATACTGCTACAAGGTGCAACTTTCCCCCCCAAACAAATAACAGCATGCCAACCCTCAGAAAAGAGCACAATAAATATAATTCCATCTGCTTATGTGGAACGTGGAAGCGCGAGGGACATTTGTCAACACCACTTGCTCTGCCGCCAGGAAATAGGCAGTATTATTCCAAACGTTATGCAGACATTTCTAAACAATTTCCTCTCCTATTTTGACACAATGCGTTAAGCTGTATAACGTGTGACCGCAAGTCACGTCCGCATGTCTACTGTTATCTGCGTCACCAATATCACCATGATATCCCAAACTCCTAACTTTCGGCGTTTGATGCAATGTTGTGCAACAACAGACGCCAATGGCGGCGGCGAGACCACCGATATTTATAAACCTACTTGCATAAAAGCGGAGTTCATCAAATTTTGACCCAACTGCAATGAGGATTAAAACATCTAGGCAATTCTCCAAAAAACAATATGTAATTCTTCTAAAAAGTACAGTATCCATGAAAACAACATTTTGGATTACGCAACCTAAGCAATGTAGGCTAGCGTTGGCCAACGTAGATCTTTATCCTAGTACACAAAACCGTATATTAACAACTTTGCTGCAAGGATCACCAGGGTCCCTGTACATGAACTTGACCATTGTTGTGAATATTATTTCTGTTTATTACTTAAATATCGACTTTCACGTTGGCCCTGCCTACCTACGGCAACAGCAACACGGAGCATGTAGCCTACTGTACTGACAAAATCCTCTTTTAAGCAAACTCCTTCTATACGAACGAAGTTGTTAACGTTTGTGTTCGTATGTTGATATCTCGATTAATACTAAAACCGAAGTTTGCTGATATATGAACCATTATTTGTATTTTAAATCCAGCGATTCTGACACCATGCTGCTCATGGGGGTACACTGTAGAATGCTAGCCGTGGGGACCAAACATGTCGTCCATGCTTCCAGTTGACCAGTCGACTAATACGCTCTGCTACTATCCTACTTCTGTTCTTCTACACAACATCTAGTGTCTATGTATGATCTATTGATTAACTTACTTTACATCTTTAACAACATGTTGCCTTATAATCCAGTATTTATAACCACAAACTGCCTTAAAAATATACGGTAAACAATAGTCTTACCTTCCAAACACTGCAGGGAAGAAACTTGCATGTCTTGCCGTCGAACAACTAGTCCTGAGTGAACATGCGCAGTGATGTGATGACGTGTACAGTTAGTTTTATATACTGCAATACACGTTTTCGTCAGCAGAGCGCGCCAAAAGACCAACCATTGATTCTGCTCGTTCACACCTTGCTTTCTGTGGACACTAGGCTACATAATGAAAACTTGTTGCTAGTTACTACTGTGCTTTTTGTGAAACAGACAGCTGAAACATCCTTGACAAATCCTTATTTATTTATTATTGTGTTGGTTGTAGAGGCACTTTTGTCACTAAGCAAAGTAACCTAGCTTGGTGTCCCCCGATCCATGAGATAGCGAATAAAAACACCTAGGCCTACTTGCATGTCGTGTCGCGTGTTGTTACAGTAGCCTAAACATTTCAATTCTGAAATGACATTCACTTGCGCATCTGTGTCTATGAATTAACATGCACATGACACTCCACTATCTATCTTTTTTCCGCTGCAACGGCATTTTCTGTTGTGCTCTAAACCAAGTCCTTTTCCCCTCAACAACCAACTTGTGCAGATTTTGCAATGCTTAATCCTTTATTGACAACTTAGGCTACATATTCCATTAGTTTTAGTCTCTATAAACAGTAAACTATTTTGAAGATATTAATTATTCTCTAATGATGTAGAAATCCCAATTCAATGTAATGGATGTGACTAGCCAATGTAAACTAGGCCTATTTATCATCTGTTAGGCCTAACTCAATTATTTCTCATTTATGTAGGATAATTGTTTTTTACTCAAGTGTCCAATAAAGACAGTGAAAGTAATTTGTTCCACCTTTGACTATGAAACTAACGTGAATTAATGTGAACGTTCTGTTTTTATTCCATTTTTGTTGTTAATTTTTAGCTGAACCTGTACCCATTTCTACTTGGCAGTTGTACCATCACTCAGCAATCCATCAGTTACCAGAAAATATGTCTCCATCAACAGTCAGTCTCTATAAACCAGCCAGTCAGCCTTGGTCAGTCAGTTATTCACTACAGCAGGGGTTCCCAACCTTTTTCAACTTGGGGCCCACTTGAAATTGTCAAAATTGTTCAGGGCCCACCCAATTAAAAAAAACCTCAGCAACACACATCAAAATATGAGTATTATTTTTGGAAAATGATTTCAAGGCCCACTTGGAATACCTTCAGGGCCCACCAGTGGGCCCCAGCCAATAGTTTGAGAATCACTGCACTACAGTACTTCTATTGACCAGTCAACATCTATTATCAGTACAGTCAACTCCAACCTCCAGTACTACATTTGGCTCCTAACTCCAACAAACAATCCCCCAGTGCACAACATAACACTAAAATGCATATGTTTGTGACTTAACTAATTGTAACTATAAAATGAAGTATGTATACTATTTGTAATAGATAATAATTTATTACAAACAAACCAGGGGGGTCAACATCCCAATCAATTTCTGTTGCATGGGGGGTGTCAGAAAAACTTGACCACAGACCTATATGGGTTCACTGTGTTTGTAAACACAACTCTCCCAAAAATAACACTCTCTCAAAAAGTAATAAATTAAATAGCAGCTAAACGTGATTCTCTGAAGTGTTGCAAATAACTTATTTCTTTTCAATACACTCTTAAATGTATTCCTTATTTAAATAATAATAATTGATACATTTATACAATAATAATAATAATATTGAAATTCAGTTGCTGTCCAGATAACACCCCTCTCAAATGTAAAACAACACATCTCACATGTCAGCAGACCTCAAACAGATTCATTCTAAACCTGGCACATTGCTGCAACAACAAAAATGCTATCATGTCCGTTTTTTTAAGGCAGCCCATAGCATTGTGTACCAATTGCTCATATTTGGCAAATACATCTTAATAAGTTTCCTGATCACTCAAGCATTTTAGGTCTCCATCCCAAACCGTCTAATGCAATGTTAGGAACCTAAGTCACTGTACCGTTTGCAGCCCTAGGTGTTATTTTATCCACCCCCTAACATAATTTCATAATTAGCAGCTTCACAAATAATATGACACATTGTGTTTTAAAGGTGTCTGCCTTTAATATAAACCTAAAGTACAGGGGGGAAATGGTTTGTGTTCATAGTACAACCATCAGACAACTTACACCCCTCCAAAGAATTTCATGTGGCCCCTGAAATAAAAAAAGTTGCCCCACCCCTGCTCTAGTGCACCAACAAACATGGTAGGGTGTCTGCAATTAGTAACTTTTGAACCGCTGGGCCAATTTACAAAACCTTGGTATCCCTGGAATCCTTGAGCCAAGACAAATCCAACGCACGCTATGACGTCATTTTCCGCCAGGATAGTTTTCCTGCCATTTTGAATTTTGTGAAATTCAATAAAAATGCTACTTCTCCAACAATTTCTGACCAATTCACCCGAAACTCACTATATAGTATCTCTGGACTGAGCTTCATATAAGGTCTGAAAGAATATTGGATACCTTTAATCGTTTAGCCGTGACAGCCAATCAAAATTGTCGTAAAAGTGGCAAAACAGGAAGTGAGGTCATATCTCAGCAACCGTTTGTCAAATTAGGCTAGGATTTTCACACGCATAGGGTGCACCCCAATATGTGACCTTGCCTCCTCCACTTGCCTCCTCCACTTACTTCTCGTCATGATGACATCACTGACAACAGCATTATATTTCAATATCTTGCAAAAGCTCAATTGTACAGTCTTTTTCTCATTTGCAATTGGGATGGTGAATGAAAAACAGTCCCTCAAAAGTTATTGTGGCCAGACTGACAGCTGGGAAACTTTATCGTTTTCTCCACGGAGGAGGGGCCAGGAGGCACGATGAGGAGACAAGCACAAGTGGAGGAGGCAAAGACACATATTGGGATGCACCCATAGTAGTCCATCCCATGACCTACCACAAAGAAAATAATATCCCCAGCTCAAACTCTGTAGCACCACCAACAGGTCAAATTCTTAGCTAGTTTTTGCCTGTAGCTTTTACACCATATGAGTAATTTTGAAAATAATACTATCACTAGAATCCTTGGGCCAAGCCGAATCCAACACACTATATGAAATTCAATAAAATGCTACTTGTCCCACAATTTTGGTACAGGAAGTGAGGTCATATCTCAGCAACCGTTAGTCAGATTCTGTTAGGATTTTTTGCACACATTCTAGTCCATCCCGTGACCTCCCACAAAAATTCCAGACCCCAAACTCAAACTCTCTAGTGCCACCAACAGGTAACAGGAAGTGAGCTCATATCTCAGCAGCTCTTCAACGGATTCAAACTAAACTTGGTTTACGTGATCACACTCTCCTCCAAGGAATGCACACCAACATTGGCAAGATTTGGACCAAAGGGGGCGCTGCAGTTCCTTCTGTTGCCGTGGCGACTTTGCCAAGTTTACTGCTTGGCCCCGCATTGCTGCTTGCAGCTATATTTATTATTATGTCACCTCTTTCCTCTCCTTAGCAAGTCTATGGCAGCCCATAGAACCGTAGGCAGGAAAATGCTGTAAATTGGCACACACATTCGGGGCAGTCTCAGCATTACCCACAGCAATTTATAGGACCCCAGCCCCAACGCTCTAGCGCCACCAGCAGGTCAAAGTTGCAGGTACATTTCTGCTTGTAACTTTTGAACCGCTGGGCCAATTTTCATAAACTTGGTATCCCTGGAATCCTCAAGTCAAGACGAATCCAACGCACCCTATGACGTCATTTTCCGCCAGGATAGTTTTCCCGCCATTTTTAATTTTGTAAAATTCAATAAAAATGTTAATTTTCCCGCAATTTTTGACCAATTCGCCCGAAACTTGGTATATAGTATCTCTGGACTGAGCTACACATGGGGTCTCAAGAAATATTGGATATCTTTTATCGTTTAGCCGTGACAGCCAATCAAAATTGTCGTAAAAGTGGCAAAACAGGAAGTGAGGTCATATCTCAGCAACCGTTTGTCGAATTAGACTGGGATTTTGTACACACATAGTAGTCTAGCCCATGACCTACCACAAAAAAAATCAGATCCCCAGCTCAAACTCTGTAGCGCCACCAACAGGTCAAAATTTAAGTTACATTTTTGCCTGTAGCTTTTGAACCATACTCCCAATTTTCAAAATATTGGTACACAGGTCATCTTCACACTATGTTGCACCCTGGTATGGATTTTCGTAACGATTGAAAAAACTATCAGCTCACAGCAGCCATTCAAAATTGTGGAAAGAATGGAGGGATTTTTTCTCATCTCTCTGTCCCCTCTGCCCCTCTTGCGCACGTTCACTGACACCATTCTCGGCAGGGGGTCTCTGGACACACGAGAGCTTATGTGTGTGCGTAGTTCTGCTATTGCTTTAAAGTGTCAACCAAAGCCCCACTGCCCCAGCCCCTGCACCCCCACCCACTTACCCCCACCCCTCAGACACACACAGACAGAGGGAGAGGGAGAGGGAGGGGGAGAGGGAGAGGGACAGAGAGGGAAGAAGGGAGGGAGGGAAAAATACAGATTCCCAGCTCGAACTCTCTAGTGCCACCAACAGGTAACAGGAAGTGAGCTTATATCTCGGCAGCCCTTTAAGGGATTCAAAATAAACTTGGTTCACGTGAGCACACTCCCCTCCAAGGAATGCACACCAACATTGGCGAGATTTGGGCCAAAGGGGGGCACTGCAGTTCCTTCTGTTGCCGTGGCGACTTTGCCAAGTTTACTGCTTGGCCCCGCATTGCTGCTTGCAGCTATATTTATTATTATGTCACCCGAATTCTCCTTAGCAAGTCAATGGCAGCCCATAGAACCGTAGGTAGGAAAATGCTGTAAATTGGCACACACATTAGGGACAGTCTCAGCATTACCCACAGCGATTTATAGGTCCCCAGTCCCAACGCTCTAGCGCCACCAGCAGGTCAAAGTTGCAGGTACATTTCTGCTTGTAACTTTTGAACCGCTGGGCCAATTTTCATAAACTTGGTATCCCTGGAATCCTTGGGCCAAGACGAATCCAACGCACCCTATGACGTCATTTTCCGCCAGGATAGTTTTCCCGCCATTTTGAATTTTGTAATATTCAATAAAAATGTTAATTTTCCCGCAATTTTTGACCAATTCGCCCGAAACTCGGTATATAGTATCTCTGGACTGAGCTACACATGGGGTCTCAAGGATTATTGGATATCTTTTATCGTTTAGCCGTGACAGCCAATCAAAATTGTCGTAAAAGTGGCAAAACAGGAAGTGAGGTCATATCTCAGCAACCGTTTGTCGAATTAGGCTGGGATTTCGTACATACATAGTAGTCCATTCCATGACCTACCACAAAAAAAATCAGATCCCCAGCTCAAACTCTGTAGCGCCACCAACAGGTCAAAGTTTTAGCTACATTTTTGCCTGTAGCTTTTGAACCGTACTTCCAATTTTCAAAATATTGGTACACAGGTCATCTTCACACTATGTTGCACCCAGGTATGGATTTTCGTAACGATTGAAAAAACTATCAGCTCACAGCAACCATTCAAAATTGTGGAAAGAATGGAGGGATTTTTTCTCATCTCTCTGTCCCCTCTGGCACCGGCTGCGCACGTTCACTGACACCATTCTCGGCAGGGGGCCTGGACACACAAGAGACGAGAGCTATGTGTGTGCGTAGTTCTGCTATTGCTTTAAAGTGTCAACCAAAGCCCCACTGCCCCAGCCCCTGCAGTCTCTGCAGTCTCTGTTCAAACTAAACTTGGTTCACATGATCACCTTCCCCTCCAAAGATTGCACACCAACATTGGTGAGATTTGGCCGAAAGGGGGCGCTGCAGTTAATTTGGTTGCAGTGGCGACTTGGGCAAGTTTACTGCTTGGCCCCGCATTGCTGCTTGCAGCTATATTTATTATTCTCTAGTCACCATTCCTCTCCCTCTGCAAGTCTATGGCAGCCCATAGAACCGTACGTAGGAAAATGCTGTAAATCGGCACACACATTCGGGCCCGGCTCAGCATTACCCACAGCAATTTATAGGTCCCCAGCCCCAACGCTCTAGCGCCACCAACAGGTCAAAGTTGCAGGTACATTTCTGCTTGTAACTTTTGAACCGCTGGGCCGATTTTCATAAACTTGGTATCCCTGGAATCCTTGGGCTAAGACGAATCCAACGCACCCTATGACGTCATTTTCCGCCAGGATAGTTTTCCCGCCATTTTGGATTTTGTAAAATTCAATAAAAATGCTATTTTTTCGGCAATTTTTGACCAATTCACCCGAAATTCGGTATATAGTATCTCTGTACTGAGCTACACATGGGGTCTTCAGGAATATTGGATATCTTTTATCGTTTAGCCATGAGAGCCAATCAAAATTGTCGTAAACGTGGCGAAACAGGAAGTGAGGTCATATCTCAGCAACCGTTTGTCAAATTGGGCAGGGATTTTGTACACACATAGTAGTCCATCCCATGACCTACCACAAAAAAAATCAGATCCCCAGCTCAAACTCTGTAGCGCCACCAGCAGGTAAAAATTTTAGCTAGATTTTTGCCTGTAGCTTTTGAACCGTACTCCCAATTTTCAAAATATTGGTACACAGGTCATCTTCACACTATGCTGCACCCAGGTATGGATTTTCGTAACGATTGAAAAAACTATCAGCTCTCAGCAGCCATTCAAAATTGTGGAAAGAATGGAGGGATTTTTCTCATCTCTCTGTCCCCTTTGCCAACGGCACCTGCGCACGTTCACTGACACCATTCTCGGCAGGGGGTCTCTGGACACACAAGAGACGAGAGCTTAGGTGTGTGCGTAGTCTGCTATTGCTCTAGTGTCAACCAAAGCCCCACTGCCCCAGCCCCTGCACATATCCCCCCACCCCCACCCCACACACACAGACAGAGGGAGAGGGAGAGGGAGAGGGAGCGGGAGCGGGAGAGGGAGAGGGAGAGGGAGAGGGAGAGAGAGAGAGGGAAGGAGGGAGAGAGAGAGAGAGAGAGAGAGAGAGAGAGAGAGAGAGAGAGAGAGAGAGAGAGAGAGAGAGAGAGAGAGACCATTGTTGTTCTCTCGGTTCCTCTGTCTCTCACACACACACACACACACACACACACACACACACACACACACATACACACACACACACACACACACACACACACACACACACACACACACACACACACACACACACACACACACACACACACACACACACGTTACTTCTATGTACACCAATTCCTCAGACCAGTCTCTCAAAAGGCTGGCCAACATTACATTGCAGTCTATAGGATTCTTATGTTTAGGATTTCAAGGACATATCTATTTTCAGTAGGCTCCCTATTCTTTTCCATAATATTGTATGTCATATAAACAATTTTACTAAATAGAATGATCACAGAGGATTATAATTGCTGTCCAAAAAGCAAGCCTCTCAAGTATAGAAATGACTTGCTGATATTTTATAGACTAATTTGAGAGGGAATGGAAATGTGTTACTCAATATAAATCAAGGGCAGCACAGGCCCTGCCATGGCCAACCGGTAGGGCACTCGTCTATCATGCGGCTGACCCGGGTTTGATTCCCAGCCCAGGTCCTTTGCCGACCCTCCCCGTCTCTCTCCCCATTTTCCCCTCCAAGGAATGCACCCCAAAGGGGGCGCTGCAGTTCCTTCTGTTGCCGTGGCGACTTTGGCAAGTTTACTGCTTGGCCCCGCATTGCTGCTTGCAGCTATATTTAGGGCCCGAGCACCGAAGGTGCAAGGCCCTATTGTTCTCCGATAAATTATTATTAGGGCCCGAGCACCGGAGGGTGCGAGGCCCTATTGTTCTTGCTCGGATTATTATTATTATTATTATTACGCTTCTTGCTCGTTGTTTGGGTCGCCCATTTTGTCTGAGAAGAATTTGGTGGTACGCCCTTTGGCACGGTGGTCGGACATGGCAACCGCTACTCAGAACCAAAAGCTCGGGTCCGGATTGGGTCCGGGCACAGAATAGCGCCCCCTAATGCGTAGGCCTATGGGGCGGGGCCGGTATAAAGTACAAGCTACAGACTCCAAATTTTTTGGGTGTGTGTATCTCACTAAGAAAAACAAAAAAGTCAACAGGCTGCCATGGCCACACCCAACAGGAAGTGAGATAATTAGGGGCCAAGCAGCACATCGAAAATCAGTAAAAATGCTATTCCTCCCTCAATTTTTGATCAATCTTTCTGAAAGTCGGTATAGAGCATCTCTTGACTGAGCCTCACAAAAGTTATCGAGTGGATTTTGCGGTTATCTTTTTGTTCGGCCGTTACAGCCAATCAAAAACGGACTTAAAGTCGCCAAACAGGAAATGATGCTATATCTTGAAAACCCATGAACATAATCTCCTGCAAATTGCCACAGACCTTCTTGTCTATACCATGACCCTCCACAAGAAATATCAGGTCTCCAGTTTAAGCCCTCTAGCGCCACCAGCAGGTCAAAGCTAGGGCCGATATAAGTACAAGTTACAGACTCCAAATTTTTGGGGGGTGTGTATCTCACTAAGACGAACAAAAAAGTCAATGGGTTGCCATGGCCACACCCAACAGGAAGTGAGATAATTAGGGACCAAGCAGCGCATGGAAAATCAGTAAAAATGCTATTTCTCCCTCAATTTTTGATCAATCATTCTGAAAGTCGGTATATAGCATCTCTGAAATAAGCCTAACAAAACTTATCGAATGGATTTTGCGGTAATGTGTTCGTTCGGCTGTGATAGCCAATCAAAAACGGCCTAAAGGTCGCCAAACAGAAAGTGAAGCAATATCTTGGGAACCCATGGTCACAATGTTCTGTAAATTTTCACAGACATTTCCGTCCATACCATGACCCACCAAAAAAAAATACAGGACGCTATCTCAAACTCTCTAGCGCCACCAGCAGGTTAAAATGTTAATACATTTACCTAGATACATTTCTGCCTGTAACTTTTGAACCGCACGCTCAATTTTAAATCTAGTGGTAGCGTTGAAATCCTTGGGCCAAGCCGAATCCAACGAACCATATGACATCATATCCACCATTATAGAATGTCAGCCATTTTGGATAACGTCGCTGAACAGGAAGTGAAGTCATATCTTGGGAACCCATGGTCAGAACGTTCTGCAAATTGTTACGGACATTCTTGACCATCCCATGACTCCCCACAAGAAATATCAGGTTACTAGCTCAAACACTCTAGCGCCACCAGTAGTTCAAATTTCAAACTCACCACCCACCAGCAGGCCAAAGTTTTAGCTACATTTCTACCTGTAACTTTTGAACCGCACGCTCAATTTTAAATCTGGTGGTAGCGTTGAAATCCTTGGGTCACAACGAATCAAACGAACCCCATGACCTTATACCCCACAGTTTCAGAATGTCCGCCATTTTGGATTTGGTGAAAATCGATAACGTGCTCCTAATCTTTCAAATTTGCTCTGATTTTCACAAAACGTGATACATATGATTTCAGGATTACTATGAAGAGATTTGTAAAAGGGTTTTATTACATATTTTACGGTTTGGCCGTGACAGCCAATCAAAATCCTCCTAACACCCCCAAACAGGAAGTGAAGTTATATCTCAGCAACCCATAGTAAGAATCTTTTGGAAATTGTCACACACATTCTTGGCTATCCCATGACTTCCCACAAGACATTCAGGTCCCCATTTATGCTTGTAAAAATTACATGGCATGGTTGTTCAGTATGGCGCATTTACAAATCCAAAAATGTCAGACTCAATAGAACCCCCTGCAGAGACCTGTCCGAAGCTGGTATATATGTGACTGCAGTGGCTACCAGGTGCAGTGCCACCATGTTTTAGGCGAATGAATTGCTATAAATGTGGAAATTTAAACATTTTGCATGCGTCTATATGATTGAAATGGCAATGCAAGGGGATACTGAGACGGAAAGTGGACAAGACAGCAGTGCTAAGAGAATGACACCTTCTCCCTCCTCATACCTGTCAGAAAATTGTTACGCTTCATCCATTTTTCACAGGTAGGGGTGTATTAGGGCAGGGCGATGTGCCATGCCCCCTGGGCCGTAGGTGCGAGGGCCCGCCAAGGCTGCTCGCAGCTTTAATTATTTTTCTTCTTTTTGCTCCTTGTTCGGGCCGTCCATTTTGTCTGAGAAGCACTTGGTGAGACGCCCTTTGGCACGGTGGTCGGACATGGCAACCGCTACTCAGAACCAGAATTAAGGGTCCTCATCCCCAACCCTCTAGCGCCACCAGCAGGCCAAAATTTCAGGGACATTTCTGCTTGTAACTTTTGAACCGCTGGGCCAATTTTCAAAAACTTGGTATCCCTGGAATCCTTGGGCCGAGACGAATCCAACGCACACAATGACGTCATTTTCCGCCAGGATAGTTTTCCCGCCATTTTGAATTTTAAGAAAATCAATAAAAACGCTATTTTTCCCGCAATTTTTGACCAATTCGCCCGAAACTTGGTATAAAGTATCTCTGGACTAAGGTACACATGGGGTCTCAAGGAATATTGGATATCTTTTATCGTTTAGCCGTGACAGCCAATCAAAAACGACCTCAAAGTCGCCTAAAACTCGCCAAACAGGAAGTAAAGTCATATCTTGAGAACCCATCGTCACAATGTTCTGTAAATTGTCATAGACATTTCAGTCAATACCATGACCAACCACAAAAAAAATCAGGTCGCTAGCTCAAACTCTCTAGCGCCACCAGCAGGTCAAAGTTTTAGCTACATTTCTAGCTGTAACTTTTGAACCGCACACTCAATTTTAAATCCAGGGGTAGCGTTGAAATCCTTGGGCCAATACGAATCCAACGAACCCTATGAAATCATATCCGCCATTATAGAATGTCCGCCATTTTGGATTAAGTCGCCATACAGGAAGTGACGTCATATCTTGGGAACCCATGGTCAGAACAGTCTGTAAATTGTAAAAGACATCCTTGACCATCCCATGACCCCCCACAAGAAATATCAGGTAGCTAGCTCAAACACTCTAGCGCCACCAGCAGTTCAAAGTTCAAAGGAACCACCCAACAGCAGGCCAAAGTTTTAGCTACATTTCTGCCTGTAACTTTTGAACCGCATGCTCAATTTTAAATCTGGTGGTAGCGTTGAAATCCTTGGGCCAAGACAAATCCAACGAACCCCATGACATCATACCCGCATTTTCAGAATGTCCGCCATTTTGGATTTGGTGAAAATCGATAATGTGCTCCTTATCCTTCAAATTTGGTCTGATTTTCACAAAACTTGATACATATGATTTCAGGAGCACTCTGAAGAGATTTGTGCAAGGGTTTTAATACATCTTTTATGGTTTGGCCGTGACAGCCAATCAAAATCCTCCTAACACCCCAAAACAGGAAGTGAAGTCATATCTCAGCAACCCATAGTAAGAATCTTTTGGAAATTGTCACACAATTTTGGCAATTCCCACAAGAACTTTCAGGTCCCAATTTCTGCTTGTAAAACTTACATGGCATGGTTGTTCAGTATGGCGCATTTACAAATCCAAAAATGTCAGACTCAATAGAACCCCCTGCAATCAACATTTCAGCAACATTTGGAGCTTAAGTTACTTCAGATGACTCTGTGTGTGTGTGTGTGTGTGTGTGTGTGTGTGTGTGTGTGTGTGTGTGTGTGTGTGTGTGTTTGTGTCTGTGTGTGTCTGTGTGTTTGTGTATGTGTTCGTGTGTGTGTGTCAGCAAGTGTGTGTGTGTGTGTGTGTAAGGGGGAGGGGGGGTGTCTTTGTGTGTGGAAGTGCACACCGCATCACATGAGAGAGTGTAAACCAACAGACAAAATGAGTATGTACTTCCAGAGAGCAAGACATTGATCAGGTTGTGTGCTAAATAGGTCCCATCCCTATCAATTGTGTGGACTTTGCGAGTGAAGGAAGCAACAGCAGTGCTACTACAATGACACCTTCACCGACCTCATTGTTATGCTTGATACATTATTCACAGGTGGTGTATTACAGCAGGGCGATATGCCACGACCCCTGGGCCGTAGGTGCGAGGGCCCGCCAAGGCTGCTCGCAGCTTTAATTATTATTATTCTTCAGTCACCATTCTTCTCCGACTGTAAGTCTATGGCAGGCCATAGAACCGTACGTAGGAAAATGCTGAAAATTGGCACACATATTGGAGCCCAGGTCAGCATTACCCACGGCAATTTATAGGTCTCCAGTCGCAACGCTCTAGCGCCACCAGCAGGTCAAAGTTACAGGTACATTTCTGCTTGTAACTTTTGAACCGCTGGGCCAATTTTCATAAACTTGGTATCCCTGGAATCCTTGGGCCAAGACGAATCCAACACACTCTATGACGTCATTTTCCGCCAGGATAGTTTTCCTGCCATTTTGAATTTTGTAAAATTCAATAAAAATGCTATTTTTCCCGCAATTGTTGACCAATTCGCCCGAAACTTAGTATATAGCATCTCTGGACTGAGCTACACATGGGGTCTCAAGGAATATTAGATATCTTTCATCGTTTAGCCGTGACAGCCAATCAAAATTGTCGTAAAAGTGGTGAAACAGGAAGTGAGGCCATATCTCAGCAACCGTTTGTTGAATTAGGTTGGGATTTTGTACACACATAGTAGTTCATCCCATGACCTACTACGAAAAAAATCAGAACCCCAGCTCAAACTCTGTAGCGCCACCAGCAGGTCAAAATTTTACCTACATTTTTGCCTGTAGCTTTTAAACCATATGGACGATGTAAAATATATTATTATCATTAGAATCCTTGGGCCAAGCCGAATTCAACGCACTATATGAAGTTATGTCAACGAAGATTGGGGAAATTCCGCCATTTTGAATTTTGTAAAATTCACTGTAAGTCTATGGTAGCCCATAGAACCATACATAGAACAATGCTGTGAATTGGCACACATATTTGAGGCAGCATCAACATTACCCACAGCGAGTTATAGGTCCCCAGCCCCAATACTCTAGCGCCACCAGCAGGTGAAAGTCCCAGGTACATTTCTGCTTGTAACTTTTGAACCGCTGGGCCAATTTTCATAAACTTGGTATCCCTGGAATCCTTGAGTCAAGACAAATCCAACGCACCCTATGACGTCATTTTCCGCCAGGATAGTTTTCCCGCCATTTTGAATTTTGTAAAATTCAATAAAAATGTTAATTTTCCCGCAATTTTTGACCAATTCGCCCGAAACTTGGTATATAGTATCTCTGGACTGAGCTACACATGGGGTCTCAAGGAATATTGGATATCTTTTATCGTTTAGCTGTGACAGCCAATCAAAATTGTCGTAAAAGTGGCAAAACAGGAAGTGAGGTCATATCTCAGCAACCGTTTGTCGAATTAGGCTGGGATTTTGTACATACATAGTAGTCCATCCCATGACCTACCACAAAAAAAATCAGATCCCCAGCTCAAACTCTGTAGCGCCACCAACAGGTCAAAGTTTTAGCTACATTTTTGCCTGTAGCTTTTGAACCGTACTTCCAATTTTCAAAATATTGGTACACAGGTCATCTTCACACTATGTTGCACCCAGGTATGGATTTTCGTAACGATTGAAAAAACTATCAGCTCACAGCAACCATTCAAAATTGTGGAAAGAATGGAGGGATTTTTTCTCATCTCTCTGTCCCCTCTGGCACCGGCTGCGCACGTTCACTGACACCATTCTCGGCAGGGGGCCTGGACACACAAGAGACGAGAGCTTATGTGTGTGCGTAGTTCTGCTATTGCTTTAAAGTGTCAACCAAAGCCCCACTGCCCCAGCCCCTGCAGTCTCTGTTCAAACTAAACTTGGTTCACATGATCACCTTCCCCTCCAAAGATTGCACACCAACATTGGTGAGATTTGGCCTAAAGGGGGCGCTGCAGTTAATTTTGTTGTAGTGGCGACTTTGGCAACTTTACTGCTTGGCCCCGCATTGCTGCTTGCAGCTATATTTATTATTATTATTTTTCTTTTTGCTCCTTGTTCGGGTCCGCCATTTTGTCTGAGAAGCATTTGGTGGGACGCAATTTGGCACGGTGGTCGGAAATGGCGACCGCTACTCAGAACCAGATTTAAGGGTGCTCACCCCCAATCCTCTAGCGCCACCAGCAGGCCAAAATTTCAGGGACATTTTTGCTTGTAACTTTTGAACTGCCGGGCCAATTTTCAAAAACCTGGTATCCCTGGAATCCTTGGGCCTAGACAAATCCAACGCAACCCATGACGTCATTTTCCGCCAGGATAGTTTTCCCGCCATTTTGAATTTTGTGAAAATCAATAAAAATGCTATTTTTCCCGCAATTTTTGACCAATTCGCCCGAAACTTGGTATATAGCATCTCTGGACTGAGATACACATGGGATCTTAAGGAATATTGGATATCTTCTATCGTTTAGCCGTGACAGCCAATCAAAAACGGCCTAAAACGCGCCTAAAATTTGCCAAACAGGAAGTGGAGTCATATCTTGGGAACCCATTGTCACAATCTTCTGAAAATTGTCACAGACATGTCCATATATACCATGACCCACCACAACAAAATTCAGGTCGATAGCTCAAACTCTCTAGCGCCACCAGCTGGTCAAAATTTTAGCTACATTTCTGCCTCTAACTTTTGAACCGCACACTCAATTTTAAATCTAGTGGTACCGTTGAAATCCTTTGGCCAAGACGAATTGAACGATCCCTATGACATTATATCCACCCTTATAGAATGTCCGCCATTTTGGATTAAGTCGACAAACAGGAAGTGACGTCATATCTTGGGAACCCATGGTCAGAGTCTTCTGCAAATTGTAACAGACATTCTTGACCATCCCAGGACCCCCCACAAGAAATATCAGGTCGCTAGCTCAAACACTCTAGCGCCACCAGCAGTTCAAAGTCACCACCCACCAACAGGCCAAAGTTTTAGCTACATTTCTGCCTGTAACCTTTGAACCGCATGCTCAATTTTAAATCTGGTGGTAGCGTTGAAATCCTTGGGCCAAGACGAATCCAACGCACTCTATGACATCATATCCACCATTTCGAAATGTCCGCCATTTTGGATTTGCTGAAAATCGATAACGTGCTCCTAATCCTTCAAATTTGGTCGGATTTTCACAAAACCTTATACATATATTCTCGGGAGCACTCTGAAGAGATTTGTAAAAGGGTTTTATTACGTCTTTTACGGTTTGGCCGTGACAGCCAATCAAAATCCTCCTAACACCCCCAAACAGGAAGTGAAGTCATATCTCAGCAACCAATAGTAAGAGTCTTTGGAAATTGTCACACACATTCTTGGCTATCCCATGACTTCCCACAAGAACTTTCAGGTCCCCATTTCTGCTTGTAAAAATTACATGGCATGGTTGTTCAGTATGGCGCATTTACAAATCCAAAAATGTCAGACTCAATAGAATCCCCTGCAGAGACCTGTCCGAAGCTGGCATATTTGTGACTGCAGTGGCTACCAGGTGTAGTGCCACCATGTTTTAGGTGAAGTAATTGCTATAAATGTGGAAATTAAAATATTTTGCATGCGTCTATATGATTGAAATGGCAATGCAAAGAGATACTTAGAGGGGAAGTGGACAAGACAGCAGTGCTAAGACAATGACACCTTCACCTTCCTCATACCTGTCAGAAATGGTTAAGCTTCATCCGTTTTTCACAGGTAGGGGTGTGTTAGGGCAGGGCGATGTGCCATGCCCCCCGGGCCGCAGGTGCGAGGGCCCGCCAAGGCTGCTCGCAGCTTTAATTAGGGCCCGAGCACCGAAGGCGCGAGGCCCTATTGTTCTTGCTCGGATTATTATTATTATTATTATTATTATTATTTTTCTTTTTCATGGACGTTTGGGCTGCTCATTTGGTCTGGGAAGCACTTGGTGGCTCGGCCTTTTGCACGGTGATCGGATATGGTAACCGCTACTCAGAACCGGAATTTCGGATCCGGATTGGTCCCGGGCACAGAATAGCGCCCCCTATCGCCCCATATCGCGTTGAAGTTCCTGGCTGACATATAGTTTGTCGTTGGGCCACGAAAAAAAATATGCATATATATCTCACTAAACCAAACAAATTTGCAATGCCAACCCATTAGCCACGCCCAACAGGAAGTGAGATAATTGGACTTTTTCAAAATTTACATGTAATGGGATTTGAAACACTCCTCCTAAACCGTACATCGCACTCGCTTGATATTCGTTGTACATGAGCTCAAGGCATTGACGATAAGAAATTGCGAAGGAATTTTTGATATCTTGTAATTTGACAAGATGGCGGCTTAATGAATTAACGTATCTATTTTTAAAACAGGAAGTTGGCCACCATTTCAGTTTGGAGTGTTTTCAAATGGTGCAAACGCACACATGTATGCATATAATGATTACTAACTTTTGTATATGCCTGAAATGGAGGCCACGCCCCCAAATACGTTTAGGGGCGGGGCCAACATCTACTTTGAGCTACAGACTCGGGAGTTTTTTTAAGTTGTGTATCTCACTAAGGTGTACAATAAAGTCCATACAACGATATGGCCACGCCCAACAGGAAGTGAGATATTTTGACTTTTTTGGCATTTTAAAACAGGAAGTTGGCCACCATTTCAGTTTGGAGTGTTTTAAAACAGTGCAAACGCACACATGTATGCACATAATGATTACTAACTTTTGTATATGCCTGAAATGGAGGCCACGCCCCCAAATACGTTTAGGGGCGGGGCCAACATCTACTTTGAGCTACAGACTCGGGAGTTTTTTTAAGTTGTGTATCTCACTAAGGTGTACAATAAAGTCCATACAATGATATGGCCACGCCCAACAGGAAGTGACATATTTTGACTTTTTTGGCATTTTAAAACAGGAAGTTGGCCACCATTTCAGTTTGGAGTGTTTTAAAACAGTGCAAAGGCACACATGTATGCACATAATGAATGCTAACTCTTTTATAAGCCTGAAATGTATACAAGGTATAGCGCCACCATGTGGTAGGCAAAGGAACTGCAGGAAAAGTGTCATTCTTCAATATCTTGGGAACTGAACGTCGTACAGACTCCATTTTTGTTTTAGGGGGTCATAGCAACACGCTAATCATGACAATGCATGAATTTAGGTATCTAAATAACAGGAAGTTGGCCACCATTTCAGTTTGGAGTGTTTTAAAACGGTGCAAACGCACACATGTATGCATATAATGAATATTAACTTTTCTGTATGCCTGAAATGGTAGGCAAAATAACTGCAAGAATAGGAATTATTCAATACATTGGGTTGTTGGCCCTACGCCAACCCATTTCATCTCTGGAGAAGGTGGTCCAATTTGTCTCACCTCTACCCTTTGACCTGTCCAGCATGGGAGTCCCTACTAGGTGCTTGTGCACCCGCTGTTATAGCTCTCGGGGTCACGGAGGCACTCAAGCCACCACCCCGCGACAAGGGATGGACCGTGTGATGGATTTTTTTTTTTTTTGATTTTTTTTTTTTTTTAAAGCACTCCTTCAAAACCATTCCTCAGATCTACCTCATTTTCGGTGTACATAAGCTCAAGATAATGCAGATTATAAATTGAGAAGTATTTTTTGATATCTTTTAAGAAAACAAAATGGTGGCTTGATGAATTAAGGGTGATAAATTTAGCTCTTTAATTAAAACATAAAATAAAATATTTTGCAATGTAGCTCTCGGGGTCATGGAGGCACTCAAGCAAATACCCCGCGACAAGGGATGGACCGTGTGATGGATTTTTTTTTTTTTAAATTTAAATAGCACTCCTTCAAAACCATTCACCAGATCTACCTCATTTTGGGTGTACATAAGCTCAAGATAATGCAGATTATAAATTGAGAAGGATTTTTTGATATCTTTTAAGAAAACAAAATGGCGGCTTGATGAATTAAGGGTGATAATTTTAGCTCTCTAATTAAAAATTACAATAAAACATTTTGCAATGTTTCCCAACAGAAAAAAACTCACAGTTACAGTTATGACACTAACATACACCTAACACATAGAATCTTTGTCAAATCAAACTATATTATTATGCAAGTACATGTTTAATTAATAGATAGCATTAACTATTTATAGAACGTATATGTGAATACACAGCTTAAGTACAAAAAATCCTGTCATATTTTGATTCAACAAAGACCTTAATATTGAATACCTATTACCTTCAACTACAATGAAAGAATGTCAAAATGTCAGCTTGATGAATTAAGGCTGATAAATTGTGTCTAATTAAAAAATCAAATAAAATATTTTGCAATGTTTCCCAGCAGAAAAAAACAGTTACAGTTATAGCACTAACATACGCCTAACACAAGGAACCTTTGTGAAATCAAACTATATTATTATGCAACTACATATATGTGTAATTAATACACAGCTTTAACTATTTATAGAATGTATATTTGAATACACAGCTTAAGACCTTTAAAGACCCTGTCATATTCTGATTCAACAAAGACCCTAATATTGACTGCCTATTACTTTCAACTTAAATGAATCAATTTGTCTGCCCCCAGGCATGCATTTTTTTTTATTGTTACAGCAGTAACATAGGCCTAACACATAGAACCTCTGTCAAATCAAATCACATTATTATGCAAGTACATGTATATACACAGCTTTATTACAAATTAAGAGTACATACAATTCCCTGATGGTCACTGAAATACAAAGGCATAATTGAAGCATTGACACAATGAGCTAAGTGTGTTTTGACATAAATGTGGTCCAATAAAGACCCTGTGTCTGTAGTAGCATTAGACACAATTTGTTGAAAGCCTTTTTGTGCCATATAAGTCAAAAGGCTTTTAGTCTTAAAAAGGTCTTCATTGAAATCTCCCATAATTATGATATTGGATGTCACAGTTGACAAAAATTCAATTACTTTGTTTAGATTGTGTTTAAACAGCTTCACTGCATATTTTGGAGGTCTGTAGACTGTAGCAACAATGACATTTTTATCAAGGATCTGTGATATTGAACATTCAACATTTGGATGTGAAATAGAATGCATCTTGTACTTTTGATCACAATGTATGTACCATCCAACTCCACCATGTTGTAGTGTGCGCAATTCACACAGGTCTTTATTTTGGGAAGAGTATGATAAGCTACGGGGACTACTATGAAATTCATAGCCATGGATTTGTACTTGATGAACTGAAACAGTTTCTGACAACCAAGTTTCTGTCACAGCTACACAATTCGGAAGAGATCTGTCAACACAGCATTTTAAATCTTCTATATGATTTTGTAATCCTTGAATGTTCATTAACCAAATTGTGAATGTGTCTGAACATTTACCAAAGTGTGTGGCATTACATAGGAACTTTGGCATTTCCTCTATTGCTTGCTGAATGTTATCCTTGCAGTAAATAGCTTTCTCAGAAAAATGTTGTATAATTAAGCCAGGGAGAGATTTTACACGACTAAGAGCAACATAAGCTTGTCCAGGAGCAAACACTTTATCTAATGATACAACGGCTTGATCTAGTGTTAAGCCCTGCACCTTATGAATAGTAAGTGCATAAGCTAATTTTAAAGGTATTTGCCTGCGCATGCCTCCTTTGTAATCTATCCTTTCTTCCTCTGGATATATTGGAGTAGAATTGGTTAACTGCCCATCTCGACAAGGATGTTGTTTCCTTCTTTGAAGCCCAACCTTTGGGTCATCAAATAACACATAGACTGCAGTTGGGAGTGATGTTGCATCTTTTTGAACTATATTTGTGACAGAACCACAAACGCCATTAACTAAATTGTCAAAAATATCAATGTTTTTAATGAGTATCACACGAGCACCTATACCCAAACATAGCTCTGAACATAGTGAACTGTTGTATACTCGTGAATGCTGGCCTTTCAGTAAAATCACTCTTCCTGTTTTCTGCTCTTTTTTGTAGTCTTTGGATGTGAATGAAATTATTTCTTCGCAAGAAGATTGTAGGCACTGCATATTGTGTGCTTGCACTTGCTCATTGGTTGGAAATATATGTAGTGCTGTACTTTCTTCACCGGTTTCTCTTTGCTGTAAAAGTTTGACGTCACTTGCACTAAGTGGAGTACTTTTGGATTTAATCCGTAGACGGTTTAACAATTCAGAAAATAGTGTGTCTTTTTGTCTAACTACTGTTGTCAATTGAACAACAGAGAAATATGTTTTCCACAAATCCACACCATCAGTATCCATATACAAAGCCTTTCCTCTGACTGGACTTAACTGAAATAAGTCCCCAACAGCAATAATGCTAACATTCCCAAATGGAGCAAAGTTACCTGTCTGTTTAATTTGTCTCAGTCTACCATGCACATATGCCAACAGTTTGTGGTCAACCATTGATATTTCATCAATAACCAAAATTTCTAAATGTCCTAATTGACTGCGTAATGTATTTAATTTCTCTTCACCAAGTGGAGAGTACGGCAATTTAATATCTATACCAATTGATAATGCACTATGAATTGTGCTAGCTTGTAAGTTGTAGGCTGCAATGCCAGTTGGTGCAGTTAACAGTATTACATTGTCATCTGGAGAACCTCTATCTGTGCGAAGTAATCGAGTAGCCTCACAATGTATAGCTTTAATTAAATGACTCTTTCCCACTCCTGCCCCTCCAGTGATGAAGACGTGGAAAGGGGGCGGGTTGTTGCCCAGTTTCTTATCTAAACACCATTGTCTAATTTGGTAAAATATTGCTAATTGAGTTTCATTCAATGATCGTATTAGTGCCATTGCTTCATGTTTAGACAGACTTTGGGAATCTTTCTCCAAGACAAATCCATTACCATCAGCATCTCTCAAATCAGGGATGTCTTCCCACTCATCATCATCATTGATTACATTTTGCAAGATCTGTTTGCACTGAAGCCTTTCCTCTTCCTGCTGTGGACATAATTGACACCATGCATCTTGTAAAAGCTCATTATCCATTTCTTGTTCGGCCAGCTTAAGCAATTCTGCTTCTTTTTCAAATAAAGCTCTATTGCTCTCGACAATGATTTTTACAGGTTGGAGTATGCTATCTGTATAAGACACATGGCCATTGGTAAAAAACTCCTCATACGTTTGGTATTGAGTTGGTTTTAGTTGGACATCTATTTTGTATGGTAAGAACAGCTGCATGAGACTGTGAAAGAACTGTTCTGGGCTATTAGTTTGAGAAAACATGGCATATCTCACAATGGCTGGTTTTCCTCTCGTCCTACGCACAACATATCCAGATTTATTTTTTAATTCAATTTTGTTCACAGAGGTTTCTTTACCATATAACACCCTATACTGTGACACAAAAGTAGCCAGGCACATAGTTTCAAATGGTTCACCATCTGGTCTGTTCTTATATTTGTCAACTATACTGCTCATCCAAATATCTTCTGAAGACAAATTATTATTTGCTGCTTGGGCTTGTAATATTGATAGTGGTTTGCTCATTTTTACAATATTGTCTCCAGTTGGAACAAACTGCACGTTTCTGGAACATTGTTTTAAATGCATGTTTGCTAAACGATAAACAGCCTCCTGAGCAGAAACATCCCTCTGGTGCAAATAGATATTGCCTAATTTTCTCAAGGCTTGTTTAGCATCTAGGTTTTTTTCCTTAAATGCTTCTTTCTGTGCATGGGACAACAACAAACCCACTTCTCTCTCTGTTTTTGAAATGTAAGAAATTATGTATACAACACAAGCATGTGCATCTACGACATACTGAATGTCCATATTAGCATTCCAACACTTCAACAAAGACGCATTGTAATGATTTATCCAAACAGCATTGGGATCTCTTTTCATTACAATTGTGGTTTTTTTAGTCAGTGATTGATATGCTAACTGGTATGTATGCTGGCTAACACCTACATCTTCAAACAAGTCTTCTATTGAAGAATACTGTTTATCAGTGTTCAAAATACCCTCCCAAACTCTTGTAATAACCTCTTCAGCCATTTTTCTTTCCATTTTCCAGGGAGATTTCTTGCAAGTACATTTTTCTTTCTCTGTGCATTGACACTTTTCTGCCACATCTTCATCTTCCTGTTTATGACAAATAAAGGTGTTTTTTGAAGGTGCTCTGGGAAAATTGAATCGGCATGTAGTTCCTTTTTTCCTACATGTCTTTGCATGGTTTTTGCTGTGTTGCTGAACCGTGGTAACTTTCTCTAACAAATCCTCATCGTCTGATGGCAGATTACAGCTAATGTAAGTGTCTACAAAGTCAATAACTTTTTTATCTGAGTCTTTTCCAAGTCGAGGAGCACAATCCACCCAGAAGAGCGCATGGATATGAGGCGAACCACGTTGTTGGAACTCTACTCTGTAGAAATAATCAACAACTTTGCCAATCGGATTACAGGGAGACATAATGACATCTGTCAAAAACTTGTGCCACCTGTAATCAAATATTCTAGCAGCCATAACCGGGTTTTGGCGCAACAAGGCGCACCTTTGACTCCAATCAAGATCACTTACTTTTTCTCTTCTACCTTCTTGTTTCAGAATACTTTCTAGTAAATTCTCCCAGCGCAAATCAGCAGAGGAGAAGGAACAGAACCATGTTGGCAATCCGAGCTGGCGAATCATAGCAAAGAGATCTTTCTGAACCCCTTGCCAGTAAACTGGTGATCCATGAACAGGTTTTAGAAATCTGTAACCTTCATCATATTGAAGAAGATTCCTCAACACCTTTTCATCTTTCACCATCTCCGGCCCGATTTCCTTCTTTTCTTGTGTCCCTTTACCTTTCCTTAACGCTATGGAAACACCAGATACTACTTGATTGATTTCAGAGACATACTGTGCATAGAAGATGTACTCAATGTTTCTGGCAAAACGTGTATCTGCACTCATTATTCTGAGATTTAAATATCTAGACAAGCTAAGCTTCTCTTTCCTGGGCTCGTTAAATGTATTCCGTCCATCTGGAAAAAGAGCAGGGAAGCACTTCCCTTCAATTTCTTCATTTAACAACAATGGCACAGGCTTGTTACCTTCAGCAGGTGCAACATGTAAAATCTTGTCAAAATAATGGTCTAAAACTTCTTGGCCAATGTCTAGAGGTTGCAGACATGTATCCATGTGCACACAATGGTTCTGCCTGTCATGCAGGAGATCCTCCTCATTTAAAGCCCCAGGTTCCATCTCAGGTTCAACATCTGCATCCTCAAACTCTTTAGCAAACTCATTTTCCCAGTGGCTATTAAATTCTACACCTGCATACAAACTATTGAATTTCTTCAAATAAGACAATGCTTGTCTGATATGATTTACATCCACAAACTCATACCTATAATGGGCCTTATATGTCAGCTTTCTTTTCAATTTCACACGCAGTAAGGAGTTGTTTGCATCTGATCTCGGCAAGATATTTGTTGTCTCAACTAAATTGGAAGGCACACATGTTACTGGCCCATGCACCCCATTCTGACCTCCTTTTGGTAAAGCCAACATTTTCATAAAAGGAATTTGCAGAGCCACCAAAGTCTGTTCCAAATTATTTAAACAGGACAATTGTTCAGGCACACAACAGACAGCCAAGTTGTTGTGCACACTCTCTGCTGGCATAACACCTCTGCAAAGGTTACTGTGACAACAGTGACAAATCCACAAATCTAATCTAGAAGATGATGCCCAAACACATTCAGTTTCACATTGTACTGTGCACCTGTGCAAATAATCCTCTGTAATACACTTTTCAGCTGTGGCAAAACTTTCCTTTGTTTTTGAATAATTGTTTCTATTACACAATCTTATCTGTTGTTTAAACCAAGTGCGATGACATACACAGCACACATAATTAGGACCTTCTTTCACTTTGTCCAAAAAGGATGCCATTACTACCTGAAATTCTTGTAAACTTTTCAATTGTTGTTGCCTTTTCAAAACATTGCGAGCTTTCAGTTTCTCACGGTGTTCCTTATTGCTTTTATACTTGTCTCTACTTTGTTTCTGTACAGCAGCTCTGTGTTTCAAATTCTCTTTATATTTCAAAATACTGGCTAGTTTCACTGACACTTTAAAATCACAATTCTTGGCATATTTTGTCACACTAGCTTCTTTTACTGCATTTCTAAAAGCCTGATTTTTTGAATACTTAGAAACACTGGCTTCTTTCACTGCATTCTTAAAGGCCTGATTTTTTGAATACTTAGAAACACTGGCTTCTTTCACTGCATTCTTAAAGGCCTGATTTTTTGAATACTTAGAAACACTGGCTTCTTTCACTGCATTCTTAAAGGCCTGATTTTTTGAATACTTAGACACACTGGCTTCTTTCACTGCATTTCTAAAAGCCTGATTTTCTGCATATTTTTTTTTACTAGCTTGTACAGCAGCATTCCTGTGTAACTCATTCTGACTATATTTTGAAATTGTTGCTCTTTTTGTAGCAATATGATACTCTTCATCTTCATGATATTTCCTTTTCATGGCTGCCCTTTTGCTTTCTCTGTAGCAAACTCCATCTTTGTTTTGCACATCTGAATGTGTTGCATACCTTTTCCTTTCACGTCTGACAATTGTCATCTTGTATTCATCATCTGAATGATACCTTGAACACATCTGTTCCTTTATGACAGATTTGTTTGTGTTATAACGATTTCTCATTTTTACAATTTTCCTATGATTTCTTAAACATGGAACAGCTTTTACCGAATCTGCATGTAACTGTTCATTTACATCATTGGATTTCCTGGTGCTCCTGAGAGATTTAATGTGTTTTGTCACATGCATTTGATCTCCTTGCTTTATGCACTGTTGGTGATCCCTATTGTTTACACAAAGAACAACATCATAATGGTTCTTGTTGATATGCTGGAGATAGATTCCAGGTGTGTGGTTTGTGCTGTGTGCACAATTGTACACAATCCATTCCTTTCCACTATATATATATATGTCAACATTCAACAAATTTGCCATCACTTGAAATTCTACTTCTGTAGCACAAACCCTTGCAAAATTTAATTTCGTCTTTTTGATATATTCATCTACTGAAGTATACTTCCCTCTGAAATAAGACATACACGATTCCTGATGTTTTCTCATAAACTTCACCACCACAAAACGAAACCTTTGGAAGTTGTCTTCCAAACCACTCACAGCAAGGCTAACGGCACGAAAAAAAGAACTTCCATCACTCACGACTGGTCTTGTCTGACATGGGCAAGCCAGCAACGCCTCAGGTCCCGACACTTCCTCTGGATCCCTCTGCCCTTTCACTTTAATCATGTCACAAATCTGTTTAGCTGACTGGCCAGACAAAGGGCGAAAATACATGGTTGTACTTGGCTGCTGTTTCAAACTTAGACGTTGCAATTTCACAATACATGGCTTAATCATATAACCAAAATCATTCAAGCTTTCATCCTTTTCGTCATACAGTAGCTTGTGTACAGAATTTGATTGTTCAGATTGAATATTTAAACGGTCTGGGGCAGCAATTCCTCTACAATGTTTTGATCCCTTCATTTTCTTGCTTTTAAACATGTTGTGTTTATGAGGCTTATCTGCCCTCTGTTTTTTTATTGTACTGTTCTGATCACAACTATTTTTCCTCTTTTGTTGTGAAACACTCAAACAACTGCCATGCCCAACCCATTGCTCAGGGTCACTTGTTAAATCCACAACACTGCTGTCCACACTGACTGCCTTGTCTGTTTGGCCTTGCTGATTATGTCCAATCACTTTATGCACATCCAATGTTTTGGCTTTATGACTTAAATCACATCCACTACAACACCGTCCTGTCTTAGCATTTTTCACACATACCACAACATCATAATGATTTTCACTTCGATGATGCAAATAAATGTTAGATGCTGACCCTTTTCCTGCTTCAGACCTATATGCCAACCACTTCCTTGCACTATATGTGTACACATTTGCATTCAGCATATTGGCCAAACATTGAATTTCAATTTCAGTTGCCCACACTCCCTGAGAACACATGTTTGACTTTCTGATATACTCGTTTACAGAACCATACTCCTTTCTCAAATATTTCTCACACTTTCCTTGGTGGTTCTCCATATATTTCACAACATTTTCTCTTACTGCTGCGTGATCTCTCTGTGTACCAGTAAGGATGTAACTGATTGCATTGAAAAAACAGTTTCCATCCTCGTTCATCTTAGCTGTTTGACAGGGAGGACCTAGTGGTGAGGCAACATCACCCAAATCCTCTGGTTCAACTTCAACTTCCAAATGTAACTGCTTGCACAATTCCAGTGCTATTGATTTGGACATTGGCTTAAAGTATTGTACAATTTTAGGCCTCTCTGCTTCAAAAATCACATCTGCTGTGACTTTTGTAAATGCATCATCAGCACACTCATCTTCTGAATCCATCTGTAGTACAGTATTGTTAATCACAGCAGTGTTGTTTTGCATCTCACACACAATCATCACATCTGATGTCACTTTTTCAAACACATCAACATTTTCAAAATCTGAATCCATCTGTGGTAACACTTTATTTATCACATCAATGTTCTGTGTCTCGCAAACATATCTGCTGTGATCACTGCATGCACTACCAGCTACAGCCTCCGTCTGCTGCTTGTTAGACCTTATGCACTGCATAGAAACGCCACATAACTCAAACACAGTATTCCCATTCAAGCTTAATGCTAACATTTTCATATGCTTGCACACATCAGTCAAACTACGAAAATACATTGCAATGCTTCTTCCATTCCCGTCTACTAATCCAGAACCATTACGAGCATGGGAGTCTACAAACACAAAGCACTCAGGAGTTTTAATGATGGCACAGGTTGTCCCACACAGTATGGCAAAACACCGATCATACCTCTGGAAAATGTTCATCAGACCATCATATAACGACATCATCAACTGTTGTTTCAGAATGTCTCCATCATCAATGAACACATCTCCATAAACACAGTCTGTACTATACTTGCAATCAAAGTTGAAGCCTTTCAACGCAAAGTGTCCTGGCAACTCATCTACACTCAACCACTTGGGATCTTTAGCTTTGACACGAATGCAACCAGACTCTCTTAACCTTGTGTACAATGCATCACCTTCAACAATGACTTCATCTAACACATCAGTGGTCCAACTCGCAACATCATTCACCTCATGAAAAGCCATGGCTGCTAAACAAACAGCAGTGCACTGGTTACCAGGGTACACAAAACGTTTGTTTGCTTGGTGAAAACGTCCACGAACTACTTTCACAACTCCATCAACTTCAGAACTGCACATCCCACTCATCTTTCTGGCACTTCCTTCAAACTCATTGCATAGCTCGCCAACCCTCAAAGCATCACTTTGTGTCTCGCTGCACTTTTCATTTTCCATTTTGACGAGGCTGTCATGGCTAATGTCCACCTTGTTAACACCACATGCATCAGTTTCCACCTTTGTCACTTGAATACCAGCAACACAATACTCCTTCGTTGCCAAGGATTGCATCAAAGTCTGCAGGTGCAATTTCAAATCAGGCAAGTTTGTATTAAACACTGCAACACTTGTTCCTATGGCAGAAGCCATTCCATGGGCGTCACGCACATTAAAATCTGTAACAATGAAATAATTTCTGTGATGCATAATGGCACACACTTCACCCCCAACACAAACCAAACAAGAAGTGTGTGTAAAAAGTGCGACCTGAATTGCTTCCATTAATCCATCCACTCCATCAACCATGCTGGCATCAACCACAGCATCCACAGACACAACACATTTCTTCTTGAAAAAAGTCTGTAATCCATTGAACATCAGCAAATCTTTCTTCTTGTGGCTAACATTGGGCAACTCAGCACACATATTGCGCACTTCAAGTTCTATCTCATCCAATCGCTTTCCCTTCCAATTACAAACAGGATCGGTCTGATGTTTGAACACTGCTGCAGCCGCACAAGCAAGGCTACTTGCAAAAGTCTGACTGTCTCTTGTTCTCACAGTAGGAGCAAACACAATCCCTGATGGCAAATTGTCACGGCACAGACAATCCCCAACTGCCCCAATGGCCTTGTCAGCACCTTTCGTACCACGGCGCATCCTGTGACTTTTTTTAAATGGCATCTCAGAGAGAGAGAGAGAGCAACAAATATATGTAGAAAAAGAGAATAGAGTTTTTAAAAGTCACCAAACATGAAATGGTTGCTCAAAGGATGTCGGCAAAAAAGAAAATGCCCTGATAGAATGTCAGCGCTGTCTATCAACAAAACAATGATTTAGTAACTAAAAAAGCAGACTTCTCATAAGTCGCCAGGAAAATATTCACCAAAAAGTCGGTAGATGACGTTTTAATTATTCAAGCACAAAATGCAATGGTGAATTAAAAATCAAACAAAGGTACATCAAACAAAAAATGCAATGGTTGCTCAAAGGATGTCGGCGAAAAAGACAATGTCTTAATAGAATTTCAGCGAAGTCTATAATCAAAAAAATGATTTAGTAACTAAAAAAGCAGACTTCTCATAAGTCGCCAGGAAAGGATCACCAAAAAGTCGGTAGATGAGGTTTTAATTATTCAAGCACAAAATGCAATGGTTGCTCAAAGGATGTCAGCGCTGTCTATCAACGAAACAATGATTTACTAACTGAAAAAGCAGACTTTTTATAAGTCGCCAGGAAAGATTCAACAAAAAAGTCGGTAGATGACGTAAATATTCAAACAAAAAATGCAATGGTTGCTCAAAGGATGTCGGCAAAAAAGACAATGCCCTGATAGAATGTCAGCGCTGTCTATCAACAAAAAAATGATTTAGTAACTAAAAAAGCACGCTTCTCATAAGTCGCCAGGAAAAGATTCACCAAAAAGTCGGTAGATGACGTTTTAATTATTCAAGCACAAAATGCAATGGTGAATTAAAGATCAAACAAAGGTACATCAAACAAAAAATGCAATGGTTGCTCAAAGGATGTTGGCAAAAAAGACAATATCCAGACAGAATTTCAGCCGTAGTCTGTAAACAAAACAATGATTTACTAACTGAAAAAGCAGACTTTTTATAAGTCGCCAGGGAAGATTCAACAAAAAAGTCGGTAGATGACGTAAATATTCAAACACAAAATGCAATGGTTGCTCAAAAGATGTCGGCAAAAAGACAATGTCCTGATAGAATGTCAGCACTGTCTATCAACAAAACAATGATTTAGTAACTGAAAAAGCAGACTTCTTATAAGTCGCCAGGAAAGATTCAACAAAAAAGTCGGTAGATGACGTAAATATTCAAGCACAAAATGCAATGGTTGCTCAAAGGATGTCGGCAAAAAGACAATGTCCTGATAGAATGTCAGCGCTGTCTATCAACAAAACAATGATTTAGTAACTGAAAAAGCAGACTTCTTATAAGTCGCCAGGAAAGATTCAACAAAAAAGTCGGTAGATGACGTTTTAATTAGTCAAGCACAAAATGCAATGGTTGCTCAAAGGATGTCGGCGAAAAAGACAATGTCCTGATAGAATGTCAGCGCTGTCTATCAACAACACAATGATTTAGTAACTGAAAAAGCAGACTTCTTATAAGTCGCCAGGAAAGATTCAACAAAAAAGTCGGTAGATGAGGTTTTAATTATTCAAGCACAAAATGCAATGGTGAATTAAAGATCAAACAAAGGTACATCAAACAAAAAATGCAATGGTTGCTCAAAGGATGTCGGCGAAAAAGACAATGTCTTGATAGAACTTCAGCGAAGTCTATAATCAAAAAAATGATTTAGTAACTGAAAAAGCAGACTTCTTAAAAGTCGCTAGAAAAGATTCACCAAAAAGTCAGTAGATGAGGTTTTAAATATTCAAGCACAAAATGCAATGGTGGCTTAAAGCATGCAGGGAAAGAAAGAATGACTTGAAGAAATAGCAGCCAATATACAGACAAGACAATGATTAAGTAACAGGAAAAAAGTTTTGAAAAGTCGTTGGGCAGATTCACCAACAAGTCGGTAGATGTAGCACAGAATGCAATGGTGGCACAAAGTATGAAGGTGAAAAGAGAATGATGTGACTATATCAGCCAATATATAGACACAATTAGGGAAACAAAAAAAACAGTATTTGTGCTAGTAGGCAAAGATAATTCCTGTTAGATTATCCGTTACTTTAAAATCAAACACAAAATGCAATGGTTGCTCAAAAGATGTCAGCAAAAAAGACAATGACCTGATAGAATTACAGCCGTCTAAAATGATTTAGTAACTGAAAAATCAGACTTTTTATAAGTCGCCAGAAAAGATTCACAGAATAGTCTTGTAGATGAGGTTTTAAATATTCAAGCACAAAATGCAATGGTTGCTCAAAGGATGTCGGCAAAAAGACAATGTGCTGATAGAATGTCAGCGCTGTCTATATAACTGAAAAAGCAGACTTCTTATAAGTCGCCAGGAAAGATTCAACAAAAAAGTCGGTAGATGAGGTTTTAATTATTCAAGCACAAAATGCAATGGTGAATTAAAGATCAAACAAAGGTACATGAAACAAAAAATGCAATGGTTACTCAAAGGATGTTGGGGAAAAAGACAATGTCTTGATAGAATTTCAGCGAAGTTTATAAACAAAAAAATGATTTAGCAACTGAAAAGGCAGACTTCTTAAAAGTCGCTAGAAAAGATTCACCAAAAAGTCAGTAGATGAGGTTTTAACTATTCAAGCACAAAATGCAATGGTGGCTTAAAGCATGCAGGGAAAGAAAGAATGACTTGAAGAAATAGCAGCCAATATACAGACAAGACAATGATTGAGTAACAGGAAAAAAGTTTTGAAAAGTCGTTGGGCAGATTCACCAACAAGTCGGTAGATGTAGCACAGAATGCAATGGTGGCACAAAGTATGAAGGTGAAAAGAGAATGATGTGACTATATCAGCCAATATATAGACAAAATTAGGGAAACAAAAAAAACAGAATTTGTGCTAGTAGGCAAAGATAATTCCTGTTAGATTATCCGAATTACAGCCGTTTAAAATGATTTAGTAACTGAAAAATCAGACTTTTTATAAGTCGCCAGAAAACATTCACAGAATAGTCTTGTAGATGAGGTTTTCAATATTCAAGCACAAAGAATGAACAGAAGCGATTCCTTTATATAGACAATAGAGGCTCCGCCTCCTCTTTAAAGTCGCTGGATTCACCAAAAGTCGCTGGTGTCCTTCAAGGGCAGAATGCAATGGTGGCACCAGTGTTGCCAGATGTGTCTAACCAAATCCCACCCAAAAGGTTCTAAAAAAAAATGCCAAAATGCGCTAAATTCCGCCCAAATTCAACAAATTACATTGATTTCTATGGGCTCTAAACGGCTGGGGAAAAAAACGGCAAATGGCTAATTTTCCGCGTTCTTACCCGCAGACGCTCAACCCAAGTATCCCAAGTGGGCTTGCACCCGTCCAATCTGGCAACACTGGGTGGCACAAAGCTTGCCAGTGAAAAGAGAATGGTGCGACTAAATGACAGCTAGTATGTAGACTTAATTAGGAAAACAAACAAAAAAACTGTATATTTACTATCAGGCAAATGTAATTTTGTGTTAGATTATCCGTTTCATCTAAATGATCAACAAAACTCAGTCAAGCAGAAAAATGTGGTGGTGGCTCAAAGCATTTCAGCAGAAAAGAGAATGACGTGACAGAACAGTCAGCCAGTATGTAGGGAAAAAAAATAGGAACACAATCAGAAAATAGTATTTGTACTAGTAGGTAAAGATAATTTGTGTTAGAATATCTATTATTTTTAAATGGTCAACAAAACTTGGTCAAGCAGAAAATGCAATAGTGGCTCAAAGCATGTCAGCGAACAAAAGAATGAACAGAAGCGATTCCTTTCCGCCTCCTCTTTAAAGTCGCTAGATTCACCAAAAGTCGCTGGTGTCCTTCAAGGGCAGAATGCAATGGTGGCACCAGTGTTGCCAGATGTGTCTAACCAAATCCCACCCAAAAGGTTCTAAAAAAAACGCCAAAATGCGCTAAATTCCTCCCAAATTCAACAGATTACATTGATTTCTATGGGCTCTAAACGGCTGGGGAAAAAAACCGGCAAATGGCTAATTTTCCGCGTTCTTACCCGCAGACGCTCAACCCAAGTATCCCAAGTGGGCTTGCACCCGTCCAATCTGGCAACACTGGGTGGCACAAAGCTTGCCAGTGAAAAGAGAATGGTGCGACTATATGACAGCTAGTATGTAGACTTAATTAGGAAAACAAACAAAAAAACTGTATATTTACTATCAGGCAAATGTAATTTTGTGTTAGATTATCTGTTTCATCTAAATGGTCGACAAAACTCAGTCAAGCAGAAAAATGCGATGGTGGCTCAAAGCATTTCAGCGAACAAGAGAATGAATAGTAGTGATTAGTTAATATCTACAATAGAGGCTTTGCCTGCCCTGAAAAGTTACTACATTCACCAAAAAGTCGCTAGTGTCCCCCAAGGACAAAATGCAAGGGTGCAAAGCTTCCAAAGATTAGCAGGCAAAGATCATTTGTGTAGGGAAGAAAATGCCATCATAACACAAAGCAGATTGACCAACAATTCGTTTTGTAGAAGCTAAAGAAATACAATACATACAATAAATAAAATGTTCAATTTGCCTGAGATGGCAATCAGGTATAGCGTAACCATGTGGTACGCAAATGAACTGCAGGTTAAGAGGAATTTTAAGCACTTTTCCTAAGGGCGGGAGTATAGTTGAAGCTACGCACTCGCACTTTTGGTAAGTTGTGTGTATCTCGATTACACAAACAAAACTGTGGTGGGGGGCGCAGGCGGCATGCCCTGTCCTTGCAACGTAGGTGCGAGGGCCCGTCATCGCCGCTTGCGGCTTTAATTATTATTATTCTCTAGTCACCATTCCTATCCCTCTGCAAGTCTATGGCAGCCCATAGAACCGTAGGCAGGAAAATGCTGTAAATTGGCACACACATTCGGGGCAGTCTCAGCATTACCCACAGCAATTTATAGGACCCCAGCCCCAACGCTTTAGCGCCACCAGCAGGTCAAAGTTGCAGGTACATTTCTGCTTGTAACTTTTGAACCGCTGGGCCAATTTTCATAAACTTGGTATCCCTGGAATCCTTGAGTCAAGACGAATCCAACGCACCATATGACGTCATTTTCCGCCAGGATAGTTTTCCCGCCATTTTGAATTTTGTAAAATTCAATAAAAATGTTAATTTTCCCGCAATTTTTGACCAATTCGCCCAAAACTCGGTATATAGTATCTCTGGACTGAGCTACACATGGGGTCTTCAGGAATATTGGATATCTTTTATCGTTTAGTCGTGAGAGCCAATCAAAATTGTCGTAAAAGTGGTGAAACAGGAAGTGAAGTCATATCTCAGCAACCGTTTGTTGAATTAGGCTGGGATTTTGTACACACATAGTAGTCCATCCCATGACCTACCACAAAAAAAATCGAATCCCCAGCTCAAGCTCTGTAGCGCCACCAGCAGGTCAAAATTTTAGCTACATTTTTGCCTGTATCTTTTGAACCCTACTCCCAATTTTCAAAATATTGGTACACAGGTTATCTTCACACCATGTTGCACCCAGGTATGGATTTTCGTAACGATTGAAAAAACTATCAGCTCACAGCAGCCATTCAAAATTGTGGAAAGAATGGAGGGATTTTTTCTCATCTCTCTGTCTCCTCTGCTCCCCTTGCGCACGTTCACTGACACCATTCTCGGCAGGGGGTCAAGCCCCACTGCCCCAGCCCCTGCACACCACCCCCCACCCCCTCCCTCACACACACAGACAGACAGAGGGAGAGGGAGAGGGAGGGGGGAGAGGGAGAGGGAGAGGGAGAGAGAGGGAAGAAGGGAGGGAGGGAGGGAGAGGGAGGGGGGAGAGGAAAGAATTTTGAACACCTCTTGTCGTTTGCCGGTGACAGCCAATCAAAATTGTCATATAGGTGGCAAAACAGGAAGTGAGGTCATATCTCAGCAACCATTAGTCAATTTCTGTTAGGATTTTTTGCACACATTCTAGTCCATCCCATGACCTCCCACAAAAAAATCCAGACCCCAAGCTCTCTAGCGCCACCAACAGGTAGGTAACAGGAAGTGAGCTCATATCTCGGCAGCTCTTCAACGGATTCAAACTAAACTTGGTTTACGTGATCACACTCTCGTCCAAGGAATGCACACCAACATTGGCGAGATTTGGACCAAAGGGGGCGCTGCAGTTCCTTCTGTTGCCGTGGCGGCTCTGGCAAGTTTACTGCTTGGCCCCGCATTGCTGCTTGCAGCTATATTTTGAGGTTGATCTTTCCGAGAAACCGGCTAACACCTAGATTAGGATGCTGAAAGGAAAGCAAATACAGTAAAGCTTCAAGTGTGCGTTGTGTAAACCAACCCTATGAAGAGATGCCAGCGCGAGACATCATCATCTCCGCTGCCACAGAGTAGTTTCTGTTCAAAAACGCCCCTCTCTCAACATGTTCTTACTAATCACACAGTGCATGTTATTGCATCATTGCATTTATTCAAGAAAGTCCGCTACTCAAGCCCATGAACACGTCCTTACAAACCAAACATTGCATCCATTACAACATTGCATCTATCCATTACAACATTGCATCTATCCATTACAACATTGCATCTATCCATTACAACATTGCATCTATCCATTACAACATTGCATCTCTATCTAATACACCCTGCCCCAAACTCAGGGTCATGAACGTGTTTGTACAAATGAAGCACTGCACACAAAAACAAACACACATACAAATGCATATAAAACGCCTCCTTCAAAATCCATGCGTGGGTGAGGTACAAGAGCGTGTCTGTATAGCCACAGTTGTGGTCACAGTTCACAGATAATGGGTTGACAATAATACGGGTCTGCACTCCTCTTCAATACCAGGGTAGGCGTGTGTGTGTGTGCGTGCATGTGTGCAACAACACATGGAACTGACAACTTGAACATTCACTGTGGTCAGTGTTGCCAGATTGGGCGGTTTCCCTCCAAATTGGGCTGCTTAGGATGGCTGTCTGTGGGTGGAAAAAAGGTCAAAAACAGGTATTGAGCGTTTATATTTTAGATTTATGGCCATAGAAATCAATACAATTTCGTTCAAATTGGGCAGGATTTAGTGCCTCCAGACGGTATTTGAGTATTTTTTGGGCTGGAAATGATCCGGCACATCTGGCAACCCTGAGTGTGGTGAGAGAGGTGCCGGGATTATCGTCAACCTCAGGTATGCTGCATGTTTGCATGGCGATGGCAGCCTAGCAGCATGCAGGAGACGACACTGGGCACGCTGTACTTGGGCATGCTGCAGCAGGCCCACACATTACATTAGGTGACGTCTATGCTTAGAGGAGGAGGTGGAGGAGAACACATCTCTGAGGAGCAGGTCTGTTCCTGTGGGACACAACAATGCGTGTGTGTGTGTGTGTGTGTGTGTGTGTGTGTGTGTGTGTGTGTGTGTGTGTGTGTGTGTGTGTGTGTGTGTGTGGTGTTTGATTGTGTGTGTGTGTGTTTGTGGAATGCACTCAAACGGATAGCAACACAAACAGTGTGTATGAGTGTGTGTGTGTGTGTGTGTGTGTGTGTGTGTGTGTGTGTGTGTGTGTGTGTGTGTGTACGGAAATTAATTAAATGGCAGTGTAAAGAGATGAAAGATGAGTAGGCACGCCATATTTCTGCACTACTGTTGCTTTTGTGGCATTTACAATGACCGTAAAAAAAAGAGCCAAGCCAAGCCAAGCCATTTGATCCTGACAATGTCTTATATGGGAGGGGGGCAAGCAGCCAAATTAAGTCCTAATTAATAAGAGCGGAAGTCTGCTGAACAGTGAGCAACGCTGCAAATGAAAACTGCACTGAAGTCTGTCTTCTGGTGTAGGCAGTGTCGTTTTTGGACAGGATTATTCCGTGCAAACAAGGTCATTGATTGGTCAGTGGGAAACAGACCTTACCACTGGCTCTGGAATGGCATCAGTGAGCAGTGCTGAATATGAAAGTGTGGGGATCGTTATGTGATAAGGACTATAAGGAATAAGGAAAGATGAAAATATATCTTCGGACCACAGAAGCTCCCTTGCTGAGAGAGACACCTGATGAAGACCTTGCAGGTCGAAATGTTGTGCCATTTTTCCACTTAATAAGGTCACAGCGAGGGAGCATCTGTGGTGTGTGGATACCCCCCCACCTGATGTGTTCTTATGCACCCACACCAATTGATTTTCGAGATGTGCGTTCACCTCACATATTTTTATCGTCTAGAAACACCCTGTGTGCAAGGTCACGTATTGGTCAGTTGGGTCATATTCACACTTGACCAATTTCACACCTTGACAAGTGACCCTTGTCAGTCCTTGACCACTGAAGAAGTCTCTTGAGACTTCTCTGAGATGATCTTTAAGCTCCAAAAAGAAGCCCAGCTCCCTACTACTGAGGACGTCATGACTAAGTCGACCTGGATTAATGAGGCTCTTCACAGGCATGCACACCTGACCACGGATTGGTCAGTTGTGTCAAATATGTACCTGACCACTGATTGGTCAGTTGGGTCAAAGATGTACCTGAAAGGAGATGACAATGGTCTGCAACACTGCTCTATGCTCCCACAAACGTTTAATGGCAACATCCTTTCAGTAATCCTCTGTTTGGTCCAGCAGCACCTGTGATTACTGATGCTTGTGCATTCTCTGACTTTCAGAAAAGACGTACCTGACCGAGGGTTCTGGAATGGCGTCCATGTTGGCGGGCACCTGGACCCCCTTCTCCCACTCCTGCCTCCAGGGGTCCGACAGAACGTAGAACTCCTCGCATGCCAGCTGGGCCGAGTCCGGCAGCTTCATCGCCGTGATGAAGTCCGTCCTGAACACCTAGCAGAGCACAAACAAACAAACAAACAAAATGCTATTAGAAAGATGGAGGGATGAAGTCCATGCAGAGCACCTAGCAGAACACAAACAAACAAACAAATTAACAAAATGCCATTAGAAAGATGGAGGGATGAGGTCCACCCAGATCACCTCACAGAGCCAAACAAACAAGAGCATATTATTAGATACATGGCTCGAAATTAACTTTTACACATTAACTTGTGGGTCAAAGTGGCTAGTAAGTTGAACTATTCTACCAGCCAAACAGAAATTTTACCAGCGTTTGGCCAGTTGGCTGGTGTATATTCAGGGCCCTGATTAGATATACGTATTATATTATAGAACTAGAATATTAGACATACTATTATTACATTATTATGAGATGGAATGATGAGAATGATTTAAAGTAGGAATGAAAGTATTATGAAAGACTGACATTTCAAACCTAGATCAAGATGCATGACTGAAGCATCTCAGCATAATTGCTTAAAACAAAAACTGAGCACCTCCGCTCCTTAAACACAAGGCTAATGACCCTCGAAAACAAACTACATTGAGATACATTTATTCATCAATACCCTTTACTCCAACAACGCGCATTAATATTTCAAATTCCACGTGCGGCCTCCTATTGTGTTGAACTGCTGTGCCCGGCAGTGTAACAGTGTCCAGACAGGGCGCATATGCAATGCTTTGCATGGGCATCAAATGTGTCATATCTAATTCAGAGATCCACTAACATCTCCAATGAGCTGCTTTAATATTTCATCATGTGT